>NC_069501.1:1129621708-1129804208 GCF_027579735.1 Bombina bombina
TAGGGGAATCTGCGGTATGGAAAAGTCGCGGCTGGAAAGTGAACATTAGACCCTTTAATGACTGACTCTAAATACCGGCGGTAGCCCAAAACCAGCGTTAGGAGCCTCTAACGCTGGTTTTGACGGCTACCGCCCAACTCTAAATCGAGGCCTTAGAGAACGAAGTATATTGTAAGCATATTACATACCACCTATAATCAGACAAGGTATTGTACCCTTATACCTGAGAAAATACAATAAACGAACAAGTTTACAGGGAAAAGGCTTAATTTGATACCATCCCCAGGATTAACCTCTAAACCAGAGGAATGCATCCTATCTGCGGGGTAGTAGAAAAAAGGATAATCAAATAGACTTGTTCTTTCCTGTACAGAAAGAAGAATATCTGCAGAAGCCAAATTACCATAAACAGCCATAACAGCAATGGCTAAGAAATCACAGATAGTTTCTATAGGGTACAGAAAAATAAACTGTACAAACATATAAGCTTAAAAATACCTTAAAGTCCACCATAAAATATTGGAATTCCTATTAGGTTACCAGAAAGAAATTAACAGGTTATCCTCATGCCCATACCCAATAAACATATAAATTGAGTATAATTTAGCAGTACTAGGAGGCAAAGCCAGAGAACAAATGCCTTAGCCTACTGAGCTATACACTATAGAGCATCTACATGAACGCAACCCAGAGTACATATGGATTATGCCCCCACATTGGCAAATTAAACAGATCACTGTACTAGAAATGGGCTAATGGCAAAAAAAAAACAACTGTAGTAGAGCAATGAGGAAAGTTTATAAAAAAATCCCCTCAGTCGCCACTGGATTGCGGCAAAAACCATGTACGGCAGAGCTAAAATGTAAAACAATACACATTTTTGATACGGAGCCGAAAGTATGTAGACCGGTGTTCTGTTGAGAACTGCAATTAATCGAAAACTGCAATCTGACGTCACTTTCGGTGATTCCATACATCTTATTGGTTCGTGTCTAGTTAGTAACAGGATACACAACCAATCAGATGGGCACTGTAATCAGTTATCTTCACTATCTATTTTGCCTCCGCCTGGGCCCCTTGTAAACCTCATTCTCCAAGGTTTACTTGGGGTGTATGCCAGAGGATCGGCAGTGCGCCCCCAGACAGAGGCAAAACAGATATTAAAATAGAAGACTCAATGGAAGTGATGTCAGATTGCAGTTTTCAATGAATTGCAGTTCTCGACAGAACACCGGTCTGCAGGGACAGACTCCATGAGGATAGAAAAAACTGTGAAAGGGGACCACAAAGTACACGCACTTAAAGCGCATGGTCATATGACCTCAAAGACGTAACAAACTCAGTCTATTAAAGTAGTAAACAAAACACTTCCAGCTCTCTCTGAAATAACCCTGACACCACAGGGTTAAAATAAAACAGTATTCAAATCAACCTAAAGCAGGTACAGGAGAGCAGGGCTATAAAGGCTTAAGGCGCGAATGCGATCGCCTGTTAATAAACAGATAACCGCATAGGAGAGAAAAACCGCATAATAGGAGGTCCTTAGCTACAATCCTCCACTCTATCACGCTCTCTCAGTAATGCAATGTGCAGCTATATTCACCACCATATTCTTCTATCCCTACTAGGATACATGAATCTCAGGGAACTGCGTAGTACTTACAGCGCGCGTGTAATCACGCCAAAACCCTGCAGTAGAGTCCATACACACCGAGTACCTGTTTAGCCCGCTTTACATTGATGGCCTCCAAAAATTCAGATTTAAAATGTTGCCTTCGCCTAGTGGCGGTTCTGTTGTTATACTCATAATAATGTAAAATTAGTGACATAACAGTACCATTTATTGTACCGATCCTAAATATGGCTGGAACCCTCACCTCCTGACCTAGCCTTAAATAGGTTGTAGGGGTATACACAGAATAAAAGTCTCTGACTGCCCAGGAAACTGTAACTGTGATTGTATGTATTAAAAACCTTAACATTAACAAGTCACAAATTCACGGTTGCCTATATCCTTTATAAATCCTCATTAAGAATTAAAAAGGCAGCCCCTTAATACCGGCATTGTTGTCCTCTGTATTTATTAAAGAGACAGCCGCTGAGGATAATTAAGCCCATGGCCCCACCCATACAGGGGGTTTTGATGAATAAGAAAAAGTCCCTTCACCCCCAATATGCCACTATTAGGCCACAAGTCATGAGGGCAGGGAAACAGGACTCACTGTTAGAAGTCTTCTTTCTTTTCAGCATTGGGGCAGACATCGAATCCTAGGTGTGACAGATTCAGCCAACCTCTGACAGAGACCTAGATAAGGGAAAAAACAGAGTGACCAACCCTGGTTTTCTTTATATTATAGGGGTTAGCATAAGTAGTTGTAGGGAAAGCAAGGACTACCTCACCGACCTACAACAGCTAAAAGCCACCATTACTCTTACTAACTTAAGAGAATGACATGGACACAGCATAGCCTCAATCCTTGCTTGCAGGGAAACTACCCATTAAAGGATTAAATATCTTCAGACAACCATCTTCGCACATCCACCCAATGTACACAAATAATGACTGGGGATTGTGGGAAGTGGAAGGATACTTAAAGCTTTGCTGGGGTGTTCTTTGTCTCCACCTATTGGCCAGGAGTTGAATTCCCACTAGTAATTGATGGATTTGTGGACTCTCCATGCCGCTGGAAAGAAATTGGATTTTTTTTTTTACCTTTTTCTTCTCCTTTTTGTTCCCCTTCTGGGTCAGACATTGACTTTTATATACACTCTTGAATAGAAGAGGTGTGGCATTGTTTGCTTACTTATATTTTGTCTTACAGTTTGTAAAATTGTGATATTTATGTTGTTCTTCTCTTTTCTGTACAACATTGTATTCATTTCTGAGATATGTACGTATCTTTTTTTTTTTTCTTATATTTTATTGAGGAGTCAAAAACGAGTTACAATACACATGAGTACAAGCTGCATTACCAGCAACAATTGTAGAAGATGAAAGGGTAAAATTATCCACGTCAGGTGAAAGAGACAAATCCTCCCATATATAGAACTGAGGAGGGACATTAATAATATAACATAAAGTGAAACCAATTACAAGCTTAGTCACTAAGAACAATTGTTAGTTTAGAGCATGTAATCACAATTATCTCATTTTTTTTCTTTGGCCCCTTTATCAGGCAAAACAGACCTCTTTGGGGTCTTTCACAGTGTTACAAATGAAGAGAAAAAGTTTGAGGTGAGGGAGGTCCTATGCTAAATCAGACATATATGCATATGGCCCCTGATTGTGATTCCTAGTGCCTAGGGGGACACAATTCATATACATATCTATTTGAAGCATGATAGATTACTTTTCATGTGGCTATTACTACCATCTAGTGGGCTAGGGGGAAATAGCACAATGTATTGCAGACAAGCACCTCTATTATATAAAGATGGACGACCAAACAGTAAATTCAATATAAAACATCTTTCTATCTACTTGCAGCCCCGCGCAAGTTACAGCGTACAATATTAATTGCTGTTTTGTCATTTCCATCAAACATTTATCGTACCATTAATCTAACTGAGTAACACCACAATAACGTTTACACTTATAGAAAGGGACCATAGTGGTGTATTAAAAATTATACATAGGCTATGGGTGTATCATGAGCTAAAGAGGCAGTCAACTGTCTCTAGCATGTTATTGGAACAAGGATACATACGCAGTATACATGTATTGCATATACAAAATAAACAATTGCAAATAACTCAATACTAGTGTAGCTTTACTATAATGTAAGGCTATATTGGCATATATGTATGTACATCTAAGCTATGTACCAGTTAATACTTTCAGAGAACTGTATAAATATAACTTAACTGACTTATAACACAGATGAGGAACTAGAATATCGTTTCATATTAGTATCTAGATGTTATAATGACTCATTCTGCCATATGATCCCCACTCTCCCCACTAGCTAATTAAACATAAATAACCTGGCTGTAACTAACATGAGCTCAAATAAATGAGCTCAAATAAATTCGCAATCGGTATCTGTCATCAGACCTACCAGACATTTAGAGTATACATTGAAGACAAATAAACTACTGGGCCACATTCTAATTCAAAGTCCAGAAATGTTTCCGTGTAACTTTAAGCTTCTTATCTAGTAATCCTGGATGGCATAAATGGTGCCGATTTAAACCAAAAGGCTGAGCGGCTGATCGGCAGGAATGGGTCCGCAGGCCTCTGAAATTTCTCCCTACATGGCTCCGGATATCATCTGGGACAGAGCGGACCAGAGTCCCCTGTCTTGGAACTTTGACAATCGTCAAACTGAAGTGGCTGCCAATGCGAGGGGGAAGTAAAATAGGAACCTCCGGGCCTCTAAGCAAACTAGTTAGACCATCTTGATTGAATATCTCACTGGGCTTCCGCTAACCTCTCTGTTAAGTACCTCATCTCCTATGAAACCTTTGCCACTCTCTGATGCCATGTAGTCCAGTGGGTTCAGACCTGAACCTTAAAGGGTCTTTGCCCCAAGGTGATAGTCCGATAGCAGCAAACTGTCTTGAACCAGTATCTCTCCAAATAGCTGACCGGGTATGGTGATGGTGACGCACTTGTTTTCCTCTGGTATCTCTGCCATTGCTGAAAAGCAGTGTGCCATGAGCCATTATAATTCAGAGCAATGTCCATCCAGCAGTTCAGAAAGGGTCTCTTCAAAGATTTTCATCCCTACCTTCATTAGGTACACAAGTATGGAAGTATTGATGTACTTCTAACCCTAGAAATTGGGGGAGGGGGGTCATATGTGGCAGCCCCAGCTCAATGCTGCTCCAATAACCTACACGTTTAAGGCCTAGTCAGCAAAGCCTTGAGCAGCTTTTTGAAGAGCATAGGTCAGGCTTGTCCTAAAATATCCACTCCTGGGTTCTGGTAAAGTGTCTATGGTCTTGCTGCTTTCATCTGTAGAATACTTCTTAAGTTTAACTTTACTTATTTGTGTAAAATATCTTAAATTAGTAAACTGCTTGTCGGAGCTTCATATAAGCACGTCCTGTCACTCCAAGAGTAGGCTCCACCCCCGATATTTACATATTTCATTGTTTGCCAAGTCTGAAAAATTTGATATATTGCTGCTTGGATTTACTTATTAAACACCCTCTATAATAAAAATATAAAAAAAATAAAAAAATTATATCACTTAGGAGGTGGATCTGTATTAGTTAATGTGGAATAATGTAGTTTAGATACAACATATGTTACACTGATAAATTAATTTCTTTCATGGTGGCGAGAGTCCATGATCTGTTAACTAGGGGATACACATTCCTACCAGGAGTAGGCACTTTCCCAAACCTCAAATGCCTATAAAACCCCTTCCACCTCACTAATACGTTAGTGTGACGTTTAGCCAAGTGGCAAGGTGTTTAGAAGAAGTAAATGAGGAGCTTAAAACGAAAAATCAATCCCAAACGGGTGGGGGCTCGTGGACCCTCGCCAACATGTAAGAAATATAGTTATCAGGTAAGACATAAATTATATTTTCTTTATATAGGTGGCGAGACGCCATGACCTGTTACGTATGGGATATAATACCCAGATGTGGAAGTCCACAAGTAACAATAAAGGAAGAGATTTAATAAAAACAGCTTATTTTGCTGAGAAATTAAATCCATAACGCAGAAATGTCTTTTATGACAAACTCACACTAACGTATGAGTGAGGTGGAAGGGGTTTTTATAGGCATTTGAGGTTTGGGAAAGTGCCTACTCCTGGTAGGAATGTGTATCCCCTAGTTAACAGATCATGGACTCTCGCCACCATGAAAGAAATTAATTGGACCTCGCAAGGTACGTGGGAGTTTCATATAAAAATGTGCTCTCATATTTATAAAAAAAAATACAATACCATAGAGAATAGACCATCAAGTATGATGTCATTATGTTTTGAGTCGATTAGATGTTAGTAAAGTGTTTTAGCCTGTGTGCTAAAAATATTTCCTGTTTTCTAGATGTAGCAATTTGTACAGCCTATTAAAATGACACTCCAAACAACCAAATTTTATTCATCATCTCTCAAATTTCTCACTTCCTATGAAGGATACATAGAGAGGCCATCAGATTCTATTTTTGTAGGCCCCCAGTGTTTTACAATCAGATAGAACACAACTTGGAGGAGAGACCACGCTTTCAGGTTATTGCAGTGAGGACTTGATATTGAGGCATCCTGCAATAACCTTTTTGAAGCACTTAGATGCAGAGAGAGCCACTCTGTGGCCCTCTCTGCATCGAGCCCAGCGGATGATCGCCGATCGTTGGTGGTGGGAGCCATAACAGGGAGGCAGGTGGGTGGTCCATCGCTGGTGCGAGTTCCGGATCTGTTACAGGAGTGTCCGTGAAGCGCACAAGGAGGCGGGGCTCTGGTGCGCCAGCATGGACATCAATATTAAGTCGAAGGAGGAAGAGGGAAAAGGAGAGGGAAAAAAATGTTTGGAAAGGGATCCGGGAGGGGGAGTGAGGTAGTATATTGAGGGGGGGGGGGGAGCTACACTACAGAAAATAGGGTGTTTACATTTTTTCTAAGAAAAAAAAGGCAAATTTGTTATTAAACTGGGTACTGGCAGACTGCTGAAAGTACCTAAGATGGCAGCCAATAGGTTGAGGGGGGAGACTTAGAGAGCTGTTTGGGGGGGATAAGGGAGGTTGGGGGTAATGGGGGATTCTACACTTCATATAAAATATATATAAAAAAAAATCTTAAAAAAAAAACACCTTTATTTTTATGCTGGCAGACTTTCTGCCAGTACTTAAGATGGCGGTGACAATTGTGATGTGGGGGAGGGAAGAGAGCTGTTTGAGAGGGGTCAGGGAGGGATCAGAGGGTGGATACGGACCAAAGCATGTACAAAACAGTAAATATCAGGAAGCTTAGCAATCTTCCTGTGAAATAAAACAGAAAGAGCAGAGATTTGTCCCTTCAAGGAACTTGCAGACAAACCTTTATCCAAACCATTCTGAAGAAACTGTAAAAATCTAGGAATTCTAAAAGAATGCCAGGAGAATTTATGAGAACACCATAAAATATAAGTAGTCTACTGTCATGCGAGACGGAATCCAGTTTAGACCACGCCAGAAGCACGCTGTAAATGGCCCTCAATTCGATAATGTTGATTGGAAGGGACACTTCCTCCTGACAAAGTTCCCTGGGCTCTGAGAGAACCCCACATAGAACCCCCCAGCCGGACAGACTCATGTCTGTGGTGATTTATAATCAAGAAGGGTGGCGGAAAACTCACTTCTAGAAGAACAGGGTTTGGGGATTGCCACCAAACCAGACTCTCTCTTGTCTGGGCATCCAGAAAGATGACTGCGATAGATCTGAATGGTCTCCATTACATTGTCTGAGCATACACAACTGTAGTGGTCTCAGATGAAAGCTAACAAATGGTATAGCACTCCGAGGGCGGCAAACCATGCATACTGCTACAGATGGATGAGCATTGGACTGAGGTAGACGACACGCCCTCTGAAGCTTCTCCCTTTGCTGGTCTGTAAGGGAGATGTGCATGCTGATGGAATCTATGATCGTTCCTAAGAAGTTTAGCCTCATAGCCAGGAGAAGGGAGCACTTTTCCAAGTTGACCTTCCAACCAAGCATCTGAAGACACAAGAGTAACCTCTGCATGTGGTCCTATGCCACCGACAAGGAAGACGCCTGAACCAGAATGTTGTCCAGGTAAGGAGCCACTGCGATCCCTCCCATCACCTTGGTGAACTCTCAAGGAGCCATAGACCACCCGAATGACAAACTTTTAGTGTTTGTCTAGGAAGGCAAAATGAAGAAAACTGTGGTGGTCTCTGTGTATCGGGAATATGCAGCTATGCATCCTTCAGGTCTATTGTGGACATGAACTGTCCCTCCTGAACCAGAGGAAGGATGGATCTTATTGTCTCCCATCTTGAAGGTGGGGACTCGTACATCTTTTATTCCTTTTAGGTCCAGTATAGGCAGAAATGTGCCCTCCTTCTTGTGGTACCACAAATATTTGAGTAAAATCCCTGTTCCTCCTCTAATGGGGGGGGGACAGGAACCACCAATCCCATGGTTTTTGAGGTCTTCCACACATAGAAGCAATGCTGCATCCTTTACTGAGTTTATAGATCCGTATTTCGGAGATCATGGGTGGTAAAGGAAAAACATCAGGGGCCCTAGGCCTAAATACCAGACTCTAGTCTCTAGACTTTTTTGTCCTCTGGCGGCTTTGCCAGCGGGAACCCCCTAGGGTTGACAGAACGCTCTTCAACAGGAGCCTGAGCAGCTCCACTTTGAAGAGGAGTTGGAAGAGGGTACGATTAGGTTTAGAGTGGTCAGAGGAAGGCAGTTCACCTTCATAGCTAAGTATTCGTCTTCAGAGAAGCCTGCCCATAACTGTAGGTGGCCTCTGTGCCTGGGGCTACGTATAGGATAACAATGTTAACCCTTTCTGTTCATCTTCCCTGATAATCTTACAAAGAATACATTTACTATGGTCTATGGAGTTGAGAAAGATTCCTCCAGACTCTCTATTAAGATAGAGTGTTCAATTACATGTGCTGTGAAAAAGTTAGTGTAGTAGAACCTAGTGCACCTTACAGTGGGCTATTTGGGTTCCGAAGCACATAACCATAATTTATTGTTAGAAGTTAACTGATAAATTAAAATTTTCATGGTGGCGAGAGTCCACTAGCTGTTACATATGGGATATGCATTCCTACCATGAGGAGGCAAAGTTTCCCAAAAACCCCACCTCACACACAGTTCAGTTTTATGAATAGCCAAGTGGTGAGATGTTTAAAAGGAGTAAAAGTCAAAATGAGTAGCAGGGAAAAAAAACATAATTTATGTAAGAACTTACCTGATAAATTCATTTCTTTCATATTAGCAAGAGTCCATGAGCTAGTGACGGTATGGGATATACATTCCTACCAGGAGGGGCAAAGTTTCTCAAACCTTAAAATGCCTATAAATACACCCCTCACCACACCCACAAATCAGTTTTAACGAATAGCCAAGAAGTGGGGTGATAAGAAAAAAGTGCGAAAGCATATAAAATAAGGAATTGGAATAATTGTGCCTTTTATACAAAAAAAATCATAACCACCACAAAAAAGGGTGAGGCCTCATGGACTCTTGCTAATATGAAAGAAATTAATTTACTCAGGTAAGTTCTTACATAAATTATGTTTTTCTTTCATGTAATTAGCAAGAGTCCATGAGCTAGTGACGTATGGATAATGACTACCTAAGATGTGGATCTTTCCACGCAAGAGTCACTAGAGAGGGAGGGATAAATAAAGACAGCCAAATTCCTGCTGAAAATAATCCACACCCAAAATAAAGTTTAATGAAAACATAAGCAGAAGATTCAAACTGAAACCGCTGCCTGATGTACTTTTCTACCAAAAACTGCTTCAGAAGAAGAAACACATCAAAATGGTAGAATTTAGTAAAAGTATGCAAAGAGGACCAAGTTGCTGCTTTGCAAATCTGATCAACCGAAGCTTTCATTCCTAAACGCCCAGGAAAGTAGAAACTGACCTAGTAGAATGAGCTGTATTCCATTGAGGCAGAGTTCTTACCCGACTCGAACATAGGCATGAATGAATTAAAGATTTCAACCAAGATGCCCAAAGAAATGGCAGAAGCTTTCTGGCTTTTTCTAGAACCAGAAAAGATGAAAAATAGACTAGAAGTCTTTCGGAAAGACTTAGTAGCTTCAACATAATATTACAAAGCTCTTAACAACATCCAAAGAATGCAATGATTTCTCCTTAGAATTCTTAGGATTAGGACATAATGAAGGAACCACAATTTCTCTACTAATGTTGTTAGAATACACAACCTTTAGGAAAAAATTCAAAAGAAGTTCGCAACACCGCCTTATCCTGATGAAAAATCAGAAAAGGAGACTCACAAGAAAGAGCCGATAATTCAGAGACTCTTCTGGCAGAAGAGATGGCCAAAAGAAACAAAACTTTCCAAGAAAGAAGTTTAATGTCCAAATGAATGCAATGGGTTTCAAAAGGAGGAGCTAGAAGAGCCCCCAGAACCAAATTCAAACTCCAAGGAGGAGAAATTTGACTGAATGACAGGTTTTATACGAACCAAGTCTTGTACAAAACACATGAATATCAGGAAGATTAGCAATCTTTCTCTGTGAAAAAGAACAAAAAGGGCAGAGATTTGTCCTGTCAAGGAACTTGCGGACAAACTTTATCTAAACCATCCTGAAGAAACTGTAAAAAAATTCTCGGGAATTCTAAAAGAATGCCAGAAAAAATGATGAGAAGACACTAAGAAATATAAGTCTTCCAGACTCTATAATATATCTCTCTAATACAGATTTACGAGCCTGTAACATAGTATTAATCACAGAGGCAGAGAAACCTCTTTGACCAAGAATCAAGCGTTCAATCTCCATACCCTTAAATTTAAAGATTTGAGATCCTGATGGAAAAAAGGACCTTGCGACAGAAGGTCTGGTCTGAACGGAAAGAGCCCACGGTTGGGCAAGAGGCCATCCGAAAAAGAATCCGTCCATGCTGGAGCTACCAGCAGAACAAACGAGCATTCCTTCAGAATCTTGGAGATTACTCTTGGAAGAAGAACTAGAGGCGAGAGATATAGGCAGGATGATACTTCCAAGGAAGTGATAATGCATTCACTGCCTCCGCCTGAGGATCCCCGGGGTCCTGAACAGATACCTGGGAAGTTTTCTTGTTTAGATGAGAAACCATCAGATCTATTTCTGGAAGTTCCCACATTTGAACAATCTGAAGAAATACCTCTGGGTGAAGAGACCATTCGCCCGGATACAACGTTTGACGACTGAGATAATCCGCTTCCTAATTGTCTATACCTGGGAAATGAACCGCAGAGATTAGACAGGAGCTGGATTCCGCCCAAACCAGAATTCGAGATACTTCTTTCATAGCCAGAGGACTGTGAGTCCCTCCTTGATGATTGATGTATGCCACAGTTGTGACATTGTCTGTCTGAAAACAAATGAACGACTCTCTCTTCAGAAGAGGCCAAGACTGAAGAGCTCTGAAAATTGCACGGAGTTCCAAAATATTGATCGGTAATCTCACCTCCTGAGATTCCCAAACCCCTTGTGCCGTCAGAGACCCCCACACAGCTCCCCAACCTGTAAGACTTGCATCTGTTTGAAATTACAGTCCAGGTCGGAAGAACAAAAGAAGCCCCCTGAACTAACGATGGTGATCTGTCCACCCACGTCAGAGAGTGTCGTACAATCGGTTTTAAAGATATTAATTGAGATATCTTTGTGTAATCCCTGCACCATTGGTTCAGCATACAGAGCTGAAGAGGTCGCATGTGAAATGAGCAAAGGAGATCGCGTCCGATGCAGCAGTCATAAGACCTAAAATTTCCATGCATAAGGCTACCAAAGGGAATGATTGTGACTGAAGGTTTTGACAAGCTGATATCAATGTTAGACTTCTCTGTCTGACAAAGACAGAGTCATAGACACTGAATCTACCTGGAAACCTAAAAAGGTTACCCTTGTCTGAGGAATCAATGAACTTTTTGGTAAATTGATCCTCCAACCATGATCTTGAAGAAACAACACAAGTGGATTCGTATGAGATTCTGTTAAATGTGAAGACTGAGCAAGTACCAAGATATCGTCCAAATAAGGAAATACCAATACCCTGTTCTCTGAATACAGACAGAAGGGCACTGAGAACCTTTGTAAAAATTCTTGGAGCTGATGCTAAGCCAAACGGTAGAGCCACAAAACTGGTAATGCTTGTCTAAAAAAGAGAATCTCAGAAACTAACAGTGATCTGGATGAATCGGAATATGCAGATATGCATCCTGTAAATCTATCGTAGACATATAATGCCCTTGCTGAACAAAAGGCAGGATAGTCCTTACAGCTACCATCTTGAATGTTGGTATCCTTACATAACAATTCAATATTGATAGATCCGGAACTGGTCTGAAGGAATTGACCTTTCTTTGGTACAATGAAGAGATAGAATAAAAACCCCAGCCCCTGTTCCAGAACTGGAACTGGCATAATTACTCCAGCCAACTCTAGATCTGAAACACATTTCAGAAATGCTTGAGCCTTGCTGGGTTTACTGGGACACGGGAAAGAAAAAAAAATCTCTTTGCAGGAGGCCTTAACTTGAAGCCAATTCTGTACCCTTCTGAAACAATGTTCTGAAACCAGAGATTGTGAACGGAATTGATCCAAATTTCTTTGAAAAGAACGTAAACTGCCCCATACCAGCTGAGCTGGAATGAGGGCCGCACCTTCATGGGGACTTAGGAGCTGGCTTTGGGTTTCTATAAGGCTTGGATATATTCCAAAGTGAAGAAGGTTTCCAAACTGATACCGCTCCTGAGGATGAAGGATCAGGCTTTTGTTCCTTGTTGTGATGAAAGGAACGAAAACAATTATTAGACCTAAATTTACCTCAGATTTTTTACCCTGTGGTAAAAAAGTTCCCTTCCTTCCAGTAACAGTTGAGATAAAAGAATCCAACTGAGAACCGAATAATTTATTACCCTGGAAAGAAAGGGATAGCAAAGTTGACTTAGAAGACATATCAGCATTCCAAGTTTTAAGCAATAAAGCTCTTCTAGCTAAAATAGTTAGAGACATATACCTGACATCAATTCTAATGATATCAAAGATGGCATCACAAATAAAATAATTAGCATGTTATAGAATAATAATGCTATGAGAATTATGATCTGTTACTTGTTGCGCTAAAGCTTCTAACCAAAAAGTTGAAGCTGCAGCAACATCCGCTAAAAATATAGCAGGAGTAGAGACAGCCCCATTAACCTTAGGGATTTTGTCCCAAACTCTAATCTGTCAGATGGCACAGGATATAATTGCTTAAAACGTTTTAAAAGGAGTAAATGAATTACCCAAATTATTCCATTCCCTGGAAATTACTTCAGAAATAGCATCAGGGACAGGAAACACTTCTGGAATAACTACAGGAGATTTAAAAACCTTATTTTAAACGTTTAGTTTTAGTATCAAGAGGACCAGAATCCTCTATTTCTAATGCAATTAATACTTCTTTAAATAAAGAACGAATAAATTCCATCTTGAACAAATACAAAGATTTATCAGCATCAACCTCTGAGACAGAAACATCTGAACCAGAAGAACCATTATCAGTATCAGAATGATGATGTTCATTTAAAAATTCATCTGAAAAAAGAGAAGTTTTAAAAGACTTTTATGTATACTAGAAGGAGAAATAACAGACATAGCCTTCTTAATGGATTTAGAAACAAAATCTCTTATGTTATCAGGAACACTCTGAGTATTAGATGTTGACGGAACAGCAACAGGTAATGTAACAGTACTAAAGGAAATTTTATCTGCATTAACAAGTTTGTCATAACATTTAATACAAACAACAGCTGAAGGAACAGATACCAAAAGTGATACACTTAGCTTTGGTAGCTCCAGCACCGGGCAGCGATTTTCCTTAAGTATCTTCTGACTCAGTTGCAACGTGGAACATCTTGCGATATGTAATAGAAAAAACAACATATAAAGCAAAATTGATCAAATTCCTTAAATGACAGTTTCAGGAATGGGAAAAAAATGCCAGTGAACAAGCTTCTAGCAACCAGAAGCAATAAATAATGAGACTTAAATTATGTGGAGACAAAAGTGACGCCCATATTTTTTTAGCGCCAAATAAGACGCCCACATTATTTGGCGACTAAATGCTTTTGGCGCCAAAAAATGACGCCACATCCGGAACGCCGACACTTTTGACGCAAAACAACGTCAAAAATGACGCAACTTCCGGCGACAACGTATGACGCCGGAAACAGAAAAAAATTTTGCGCCAAAAAAGTCCGCGCCAAGAATGACGCAATAAAATGAAGCATTTTCAGCCCCCGCGAGCCTAAAAGCCCACAGGGAAAAAGTCAAAAATTTTTAAGGTAAGAAAAAATGATTGATTCAAATGCATTATCCCAAATATGAAACTGACTGTCTGAAAATAAGGAATGTTGAACATCCTGAGTCAAGGCAAATAAATGTGTGAATACATATATTTAGAACTTGATAAAAAAGTGCCCAACCATAGCTTAGAGTGTCACAGAAAATAAGACTTACTTACCCCAGGACACTCATCTACATGTTTGTAGAAAGCCAAACCAGTACTGAAACGAAAATCAGCAGAGGTAATGGTATATATATAAGAGTATATCGTCAATCTGAAAAGGGAGGTAAGAGATAAATCTCTACGACCGATAACAGAGAACCTATGAAATAGACCCCGTAGACGGAGATCATTGCATTCAAATAGGCAATACTCTCCTCACATCCCTCTGACATTCACTGCACGCTGAGAGGAAAACCGGGCTCCAACCTGCTGCGGAGCGCATATCAACGTAGAATCTAGCACAAACTTACTTCACCACCTCCATAGGAGGCAAAGTTTGTAAAACTGATTTGTGGGTGTGGTGAGGGGTGTATTTATAGGCATTTTAAGGTTTGGGAAACTTTGCCCCTCCTGGTAGGAATGTATATCCCATACGTCACTAGCTCATGGACTCTTGCTAATTACATGAAAGAAAAACAAATTATGATACCAGATAACTTCATTTCCTTCTGTACAAGGAGAGTCTTTGGCTTCATTCCTTACTGTTGGGAAATACTGAACCTGGCCACCCGGAGGAGGCAGACACCCCAGCCAAAGACTTAAATACCTCTCCCACTTCCCCTATTCCCCAGTCATTCTGCCGAAGAAACAAGGAACAGTAGGGAAAATATCAGGGGTATAAAAGGTGCCAAAAGAAAATATAAATTTAGGGGGGCGCCCATCGGAGAACACGGGCGGGGGTCATGGACTCTCCTTGTACAGAAGGAAATTAAATTATCTGGTAAGCATAATTTATGTTTTCCTTCTTAATACAAGGAGAGTCCACAGCTTCATTCCTTACTGTTGGTAAACATATACTCAAGCTCTAGAGGACAATGAATGAAAACAGAAAGGACAAAAAGAGAGGCGGCTCCTAATCTGAGGGCACCACCGCCTGCAAAACCTTTCTCCCAAAGGCTACTTCAGCTGAAGCAAAAACATCAAACTTGTAAAATTTAGAAAAAGAATGTAAGGAGGACCAGGTAGCCGCCTTACAAATCTGATCCATAAAGGCCTCGTTCTTAAAGGCCCAAGAGGAAGCCACTGCTCTAGTAGAATAAGCCGTAATCCTCTGAGGAGGTCTATGTCCCGCTGTCTCATAAGCTAAGCGGATAAGACTCCTCAACCAAAAAGATAAGAAAGTCGAAGAGACCTTCTGGCCCTTACGCTTCCCAGAATATGCCACAAACAAGGAAGAAGCTTGTCTAAAATTCTTAGTAGCTTGAAGATAAAACTTAATGGCACGAACCACGTCCAAATTATGAATAAATGTTCCTTTGAAGAAGACGAATAAGGACACAAAGAAGGGAACACAATCTCTTTATTGATGTTGCGGTCTGACATGACTTTATGGAGAAACCCTAACTTAGTACGCAGGACATTCTTACCCGAATGGAACACCAGATAAGGAGGTTCACATTGCAAGGCAGCAATTTCAATAGCCAGTAGAAAGAGAACTTTCCAGGACAACAACTTAATATCAATTTCATGCTTAGGTTTAAACCGAGCCCGTTGGAAAACTTTAAGAACCAGATTCAGACTCCAAGGGGGAGCTGAAGATCTGAACACAGGTCTGATCCTAATCAGAGCCTTAACAAAAGACTGAACATCTGGAAGCTCAGAGAGCCTCTTGTGCAGAAAAACAGACAAGGCAGAAATCTGTACCCTCAGGGAACTGGCAGAAAGATCCTTCTCCAGACCATCCTGGAGAAACAACAGAATTCTGGCAACATTAACCTTATGCCAAGGAAATCCACACTCTTCACACCAGAATAAGTAAGTTCTCCACACCTTATGATAGATGCTATGATTAACCGGCTTACGAGCTTGAATGACAGTATCAATAATTCTCTCAGAAAAACCTCTCTTGGCTAGGACTAAGTGTTCAATCTCCACACAGTCAGCCTCAGAGAATCTAGATTTTGATGAACAAAAGGACTTTGTTCCAGCAGATCCCTGGAGGAGAAGATGACATCCTCACTAGGCCCGTGAACCACGTCCTTCGTGGCCACGATGGAGCAATCAGTATTACTGACGCCTGCTCCTGCTTGATGCGGGCCACTACCCAAGGAAGGAGTGGTAATGGCGGAAAAAGGTAGATTAGATTGAACCTCCAAGGCACCGCTAATGCATCTATTAGCTCTGTCTGAGGATCCCTGGACCTCGACACATATCTGGGTAGTTTGGTATTGAGACTAGATGCAATTAGATCTATCTCCGTAGTCCCCCACCTGAAGCATATCTCCGCAAACACTTCGGGATAGCGAGACCATTTCCTCATCGCTAGGGAGAATCTCGTTCCCCCTGATGGTTGATGTAAGCCACGAGGTTATATTATTTGATTGGAATCTGATAAACCGGGACAAACCCAGAAGAGGCCAAGCCTTCAGAACATTGTAGATTGCTCGAAGTTCCAAAATGTTGATCGGGAGGGAGCATTCCTCCTGAGACCACAGGCCCTGTGTGCCTTCTTGGCACCCCAAACAGCTCCCCATCCTGAGAGGCTCGAGTCCGTAGTCACAATCTCCCAGGATGGTCTGAGAAAGGATGTCCCTTGGGAAAGATGATCTGGACAGAGCCACCAAGAGAGCTATTCTCTCAATCGGTTGTCCAGAGAAAGAAGAAAGGACAAGAGCGCACCACACACTCTAAGAGTAAAAGTTTTTACTAGATATTCAAAAGCGATATATATACTCGATAGATCCTGTAGCCTGTCAGCTGTTTATTAGCCTTCAGCTTGTGATCAGTTCTTACAGCAGCCGGTCCACTTTTTCACAGCTTGTGCGAGGGGAGAGCCACAGATGTCTCTGCGATAGGAACCTGGACAATGACCCCTAATGAGGACAGATCCCGCACGCATGCCAGAAAGGCTTCCTTCTTTTCTGGTTTTAAAGAAAGGCTTGAGAGGAGAAATCTGCCCTTGGGTGGATGAGATTTGACATCGCCTAGTAACGTCTATACACTAGAAAAACAATGTGAAGTAGCATGATACTCACAAACAAAGAGCACTCAAAAGTGCCAATCACGCAGACTGGATCAATTAGCAGTGGTCACAGGGGATATGCTCAGATGAAAAACAGCAGGCAGCAAACAGAAATCCTATTCCTGTGAGTGACATAAAACAATATCCATAGCCTAGTACAGTTTGGGCATGCAAAGTGCACAATTATTGGTCAGACTTACAGAAAGCAGCGCACCACCAGGTGCAATAGAGGTAAGCTGGAACCTCTAAGTCGCCCAGCAGACTGTGCTCAGGAATAGATGGTGCCCGTTCACCAGCCACACGGTATAGATCCAAGAGTTAAGTCCAAAATAAATACAGCAAGTGTATCAGATAAAAGAATGTATTTATTAAAAACAAAGTGACGCGTTTCTCAGCCCACAAGGGCTGTTTCCTCAGGCTAAACCTATTTGAGATTTGAAACCATTCTTGTAGCTATAACCTCCAGGACCCACGGATCCTGCACGTCCCTGTACCAAGTGTCTGAAAACAGTGACAGTCTGCCACTTACACGATCCAGCTATGGATCGGGGGCCGCCCCTTCATGTCGACTTGTTCTCGGCGGCCTTCTTGTTCTGCTGGGATTTATTCCAGGATTGAGCTGGCTTCCAAGTGCTCTTCTTATTTGCTCAGGCTTAGAGGAGGACTGCTGGCGTTGGGACTTTTCAGAACAAAAGGAACGAAAATGAAATCCTTGTCCCTTAGATTTATTTTTATCCTGCGGTAGGAAGGCACCCTTGCCCCCTGTAACCGTGGAAATAATGAAGTCCAGGCTTGGACCAAATAATACGTTTCCCTTAAAGGGAGGGAAAGTAGTCTAGAATTAGAAGTCATGTCCGCAGACCAGGACTTCAGCCAGAGAGCCCGACACATCTGCACTGAGAAACCACAGATTTTAGCAATCAGGCAAATTCTCTGCATGTTTGCATTGTCCTATCAATGGAAGAATAGGAAGAGTGGGAGGGGCGGCAAGAAGCTCTGGGTTCGGATTGGCTCATAACATGAAGCAGGAGGCTTAAAAGGCTTCACTACCCATATTTTCGGCTTGCCATTTTATACTAAAAATTGAGAAAGGCCAGTATTACGGCCGAAACACATTTGTTTTAAAAGTATTATCATTTGTGACACCGCTAGCACCTGAAGGCCATGTATCCAGTTTTTCAGCCAGGAAACAGGGTGCTGTTCGACGATCTTTTCTTTGGTGGGGGAGATGTTTGCAGGGTTCCCTGCGGTTTTATGTGTGTTAACTATTAAAGATTAAGTTTTAGCCATAATACTACGATACTACTAAGGGTGAGTGCTCTAAGCCCCTATCTCTTTTGTTCTCTCCTGTCTGTGGGAGAGTTTTTTGCTATTATATATAGTGGGGTAGCACCGGCCTATTTGGTTTATTCCCTTACTTAAATATTTTTCACAGTGCCAGTTATCACTTTTTTGTAATGAAAGTACACAAGATCCCACCCTGATTATTTTTGCGCACATCTTTTTCCCCTGCTCCTATTATTTTTGCTCTTAATTCTTTTCCATCCTCTATTGCTTGGCTATATGCAAGACTGAGTTGCCAGTGAGGTGGGAAGGGTCTTATAGAGCTCTTGGGGTTTGGGAATATTTGCCTCCTCCTAGTGGCAGGGAAGAGTAATTACAGGAGTAATGGGTCATGGAATCTCCCCACCATGTAAGAAATTAATCAGGTAATCATATGTTTTTACCATAACTGGAGGAGGATTCGGGCCTCAGAACTATTTCAGTATCCCCTTTAAAACAGTGATTAGATCTTCGCTGATTACACCAGTGAAGATAAGTCCTCCAGACCTTGTGGTAGATGCATCTGGTAAACGGCTTGCAAGCCTGTATAAGAGTATTAATCACACTGTCAGAGAAACCTCTCTGACCTAAGATCAACAGTATCCAGGTTTTGATAAAAGATCGGACCCTGAGTCAGTAGGTCCTGACGAAGTGGAAGTAGTCAAGGTTGAGCACAGGCTCACTAGGTCTACATACCAAGTCCTGCGTGGCCATGCAGGGGCTATCAAGATAGTCGGTATGCGCTCCTGTTTGATCCGAGCGACCACTTGGGGCAGAAGTACAATGGGTGGAAACATATAGACCAAGTTGAAGTTCCATGGAACTGCTAGAGTGTGCACTAGCTTTGCCTGGGGATCCCTGTATCTCGATCTGTATCTTGGGAACTTCACATTGATGTGGGAAGCCAATGGTTCTATATCTGAAACAACCCCATCTGCGGGTCATTTCCAGAAACACCTCCTGATTCAGGTGCCACTTCTCTGAGTGAAGAGTCTGTCTGCTAAGAAAATCAGCCTCCCAATTCTCCATACCTGTGATGTGAATAGCCGAGCTCTAACATTGATGTCTCACTGCCCGCTGTAGGATTCAAGACACCACCTACATCGCCAGGGAGCTCCGAGTGACTTCCTGATGGTTAATGTAGTCTACTGTCATGCGAGACGGAATCCAGTTTAGGCCACGCCAGAAGCACGCTGTAAATGGCCCTCAATTCGAGAATGTTGATTGGAAGGGACACTTCCTCCTGACAATGTTCCCTGGGCTCTGAAAACCCCACATAGAACCCCAGCCGGACAGACTCATGTCTGTGGTGATTATAGTCCAAGAAGGGTGGCGGAAACTCACTTCTAGAAGGACAGGGTTTGGGGATTGCCACCAAACCAGACTCTCTCTTGTCTGGGCATCCAGAGAGATGACCTGCAATAGATCTGAATGGTCTCCATTCCATTGTCTGAGCATACACAACTGTAGTGGTCTCAGATGAAAGCTAACAAATGGTATAGCATCCGATGCGGCAACCATGCATACTGCTACAGAGGGATGAGAATTGGACTGAGGTAGGCAACACGCCCTCTGAAGCTTCTCCCTTTGTTGGTCTGTAAGGTAGATGTGCATGCTGATGGAATCTATGATCGTTCCTAAGAGGTTTAGCCTCATAGCCAGGAGAAGGGAGCACTTTTCCAAGTTGACCTTCCAACCAAGCATCTGAAGACACAAGAGTAACCTCTGCATGTGGTCCTATGCCACCGACAAGGAAGACGCCTGAACCAGAATTTTGTCCAGGTAAGGAGCCACTGCTATCCCTCCCATCACCTTGGTGAACTCTCAAGGAGCCATAGACCACCCGAATGGGAGTGTCACAAACTTTTAGTGTTTGTCTAGGAAGGCAAAATTAAGAAAACTTTAGTGGTCTCTGTGTATCAGAATATGTAGCTATGCATCCTTCAGGTCTATTGTGGACATGAACTGTTCCAGAGGAAGGATGGATTTTATTGTCTCCATCTTGAAGGTGGGGACTCGTACATGTTTATTCCTTTTAGGTCCAATATAGGGAGAAACGTGCCCTCCGTCTTGGGTAACACAAATATTTGAGTAAAATCCCTGTCCCTCCTCTAATGGGGGGAACAGAAACCACCACTCCCATGGTTTTGAGGTCATCCACACATAGAAGCAATGCTGCATCCATTACTGAGTTTATAGATCCGTATTTCAGAGATCATGGGTGGTAAAGGAAAAACAGGGGCCCTAGGCCTAAATACAGACTCTAGTCTCTGGACTATTTTGTCCTCTGGCGGCTTGGCAGCGGGAACCCCTAGGTACACAGAACCCTCTTCAACAGGAGCCTGAGCTGCTTCACTTTGAAGAGGAGTTGGAAGAGGGTACAATTAGGTTTAGAGTGGTCAGCGGAAGGCAGTTCACCTTCATAGCTAAGGGTTCGTCTTCAGAAGCCTGCCCATAACTGTAGGTGGCATCTGTGCCTGGGCTACGTATAGGATAACAATGTTTAACCTTTCTGTTCCTCTTCCCTGATAATCTTACAAAGAATACATGTACTATGGTCAATGGAGTTAAGTGAGAAAAATTCCTTCAGACTCTCTATTAAGATAGAGTATTCAATTACATGTGCTGTGAAAAAGTTAGTGTAGTATCACTAGTGCACCTTACAGCGGGGTATTTGGGTCCCGAAGCACATAAACGTAATTTATGTTAGAAGTTAACTGATAAACTAAATTTTTCATGGTGGCGAGAGTCCATGAGCTGTTACATATGGGATATACATTCCTACCATGAGGAGGCAAAGTTTCCCAAAAACCCCACCTCACACACAGCTCAGTTTTACAAATAGCCAAGTGGTGAGATGTTTAAAAGGAGTAAAATGTCAAAATGAGTAGCAGGAAAAAAAACATAAATTATGCTTACCAGATAATTTAATTTCCTTCTGTACAAGGAGAGTCTTTGGCTTCATTCCTTACTGTTGGGAAATACTGAACCTGGCCACCCGGAGGAGGCAGACACCCCAGCCAAAGACTTAAATACCTCTCCCACTTCCCCTATTCCCCAGTCATTCTGCCGAAGAAACAAGGAACAGTAGGAGATATATGAGGGTATAAAAGGTGCCAAAAGAAAATATAAATTTAGGGGGCCGCCCATCGGAGAACACGGGCGGGGGTCATGGACTCTCCTTGTACAGAAGGAAATTAAATTATCTGGTAAGCATAATTTATGTTTTCCTTCTTAATACAAGGAGAGTCCACAGCTTCATTCCTTACTGTTGGTAAACATATACTCAAGCTCTAGAGGACAATGAATGAAAACAGAAAGGACAAAAAGAGAGGCGGACCCTAATCTGAGGGCACCACCGCCTGCAAAACCTTTCTCCCAAAGGCTACTTCAGCTGAAGCAAAAACATCAAACTTGTAAAATTTAGAAAAAGAATGTAAGGAGGACCAGGTAGCCGCCTTACAAATCTGATCCATAAAGGCCTCGTTCTTAAAGGCCCAAGAGGAAGCCACTGCTCTAGTAGAATGAGCCGTAATCCTCTGAGGAGGTCTATGTCCCGCTGTCTCATAAGCTAAGCGGATAAGACTCCTCAACCAAAAAGATAAGAAAGTCGAAGAGACCTTCTGGCCCTTACGCTTCC
Source organism: Bombina bombina (assembly GCF_027579735.1). Lineage (NCBI taxonomy): Eukaryota > Metazoa > Chordata > Amphibia > Anura > Bombinatoridae > Bombina > Bombina bombina. Next base: position 1,129,643,842 of record NC_069501.1, read on the forward strand.
CAGAATATGCCACAAACAAGGAAGAAGCTTGTCTAAAATTCTTAGTAGCTTGAAGATAAAACTTAATGGCACGAACCACGTCCAAATTATGAATAAATGTTCCTTCGAAGAAGACGAATAAGGACACAAAGAAGGGAACACAATCTCTTTATTGATGTTGCGGTCTGACATGACTTTAGGGAGAAACCCTAACTTAGTACGCAGGACATTCTTATCCGAATGGAACACCAGATAAGGAGGTTCACATTGCAAGGCAGCAATTTCAATAGCCAGTAGAAAGAGAACTTTCCAGGACAAAAACTTAATATCAATTTCATGCTTAGGTTTAAACCGAGCCCGTTGGAAAACTTTAAGAACCAGATTCAGACTCCAAGGGGGAGCTGAAGATCTGAACACAGGTCTGATCCTAATTAGAGCCTTAACAAAAGACTGAACATCTGGAAGCTCAGAGAGCCTCTTGTGCAGAAAAACAGACAAGGCAGAAATCTGTACCCTCAGGGAACTGGCAGAAAGACCCTTCTCCAGACCATCCTGGAGAAACAACAGAATTCTGGCAACATTAACCTTATGCCAAGGCAATCCACACTCTTCACACCAGAATAAGTAATTTCTCCACACCTTATCATAGATGCGACGATTAACCGGCTTACGAGCTTGAATAAGAGTATCAATAACTCTCTCAGAAAAACCTCTCTTGGCTAGGACTAAGTGTTCAATCTCCACGCAGTCAGCCTCAGAAAATCTAGATTTTGATGAACAAAAGGACCTTGTTCCAGCAGATCCCTGCGACAAGGTAACTTCCATGGAGGAGAAGATGACATCTTCACTAGACCCGTGAACCACGTCCTTTGCGGCCACGATGGAGCAATCAGTATTACTGACGCCTGCTCCTGCTTAATGTGGGCCACTACCCGTGGAAGGAGTGGTAATGGCGGAAAAAGGTAGATTAGATTGAACCTCCAAGGCACCGCTAATGCATCTATTAGCTGCGCCTGAGGATCCCTAGACCTCGACCCATATCTGGGTAGTTTGGTATTGAGATGAGACGCCATTAGATCTATCTCTGGCATCCCCCACCTGAAGCATATCTCCGCAAACACTTCGGGATAGCGAGACCATTATACCGGATGAAAGGATTGTCTGCTGAGAAAATCCACTTCCCAGTTGTCCACACCCAGAATGTGGATCGCTGACAGGGAAAAGCTGTGGGCTTCTGCCCACTCCAAAATCCGAGATACTTCCCTCTGATGGGGAAGTTATATTGTTTGATTGGAATCTGATAAACCGGGACAAACCCAGAAGAGGCTAAGACTTCAGAGCATTGTAGATTGCTCGAAGTTCCAAAATGTTGATCGGGAGGGAGCGTTCCTCCTGAGACCACAGGCCCTGTGCCTTCTTGGCACCCCAAACAGCTCCCCATCCTGAGAGGCTCGCGTCCGTAGTCACAATCTACCAGGATGGTCTGAGAAAGGATGTCTCTCGGGAAAGATGATCTGGACAGAGCCACCAAGAGAGCGATTCTCTCAACCGGTTGTCCAGAGAAATCTGTTGAGACAGATCCGAATGATCGCCGTTCCACTGCCTCAGCATGGATAGCTGTAGCAGTCTGAGACGGAACCTAGAAAAAAGAATTATGTCCATGCTGGACACCATGAGACCAATTACCTCCATACACTGAGCCACAGATGGCTTTAAGGAGGACCGGAGGGAAAGACATGCCGAAGCTAGCTTGCACCGTCTCTGGTCGGTTAGAAATATCCTCATAGATATTGAATCTATTATAGTACCCAATAATTTTACCCTGGTGCTTGGAACGAGAGAACTCTTCTCTAAGTTTATCTTCCATCCATGTGATCGACGAGGAGAGAGAAGAGATACCGAATGGTCCTCTGTTAGACGAAAGGATGGTGCTTGAACCAGAATGTCATCCAAGAAGGGAGCTATTGCTATACCTTGGGTTCTGGCGACAGCCAGAAGAGCATCTAGAACCTTTGTAAAGATTCTTGGGGCCGTAGCTAGACCAAACTGAAGTGCAATGAACTGGAAGTGCTGATCCACGGAACGCAAACCTTAGGAACTGGAAGTGGTCCCTGTGGATTGGAACGTGAAGGTAGGCATCCTTCAGATCTATAGTGGTCATGAACTGTCCTTCCTGAACTGGAGGAAGCATGGAACTTATTGTCTCCATCTTCAACGAGGGGACATTTAGAAACTTGTTTAAGCACTTTAGGACCAGAATTGGGTGGAAAGTTCCCTCCTTCTTTGGGATAACAAACAGGTTTGATTAGTATCCCAAACCTCTTTCTGCGATAGGAACCTGGACAATGACCCCTAATGAGGACAGATCCTGCACACACGCCAGAAAGGCTTCCCTCTTTTCTGCCCTTGGTTGGATGAGATTTGAAACCTAGAAAAAAGGAGACACAGAGGCGCCAACATGGCCTAGTAACATTTATACACTAGAAAAACAATGTGAAGTAGAATGATACTCACAAACAAAGAGCACCCACAAGTGCCAATCACGCAGACTGGATCAATTAGCAGTGGTCCAGCTCACTGAATGCTCACAGGGGATATGCTCAGATGAAAAACAGCAGGCAGCAAACAGAAATCCAATTCCCGTGAGTGACATAAAACAATACCCATAGCCTAGTAAAGTTTGGGCATGCAAAGTGCACAATTATTGGTCAGACTTACAGAAAGCAGTGCACCGCCGGTTGCAATAGAGGCAAGCTGGAACCTCTAAGTAGTCCAGCAGACTGTGCTCAGGAATAGATGGCATCCGTTCACTAGCCACACAGTATAGATCCAAGAGATAAGTCCAAAATAAATACAGCAAGTGTATCAGATAAAAGAATGTATTTATGAAAAACAAAGCAACGCGTTTCTCAGCCCACAAGGGATGTTTCCTTAGGCTAAACCTATTTGAGATTTGAAACCTATCTTGTATCCCTGAGCTATGACCTCCAGGACCCACGGATCCTGCACGTCCCTGTACCAAGTGTCTGAAAACAGCAACAGTCTGCCACTTACACGATCCAGCTATGGATCGGGGGCCGCCCCTTCATGTCGACTTGTTCTCGGCGGCCTTCTTGTTCTGCTTAGATTTATTCCAGGATTGAGCTGGCTTCCAAGTGCTCTTGGTTTGCTCAGGCTTAGAGGAGGACTGCTGGCGTTGGGACTTTTCAGAACAAAAGGAACGAAAATTAGATCCTTGTCCCTTAGATTTGTTATTTTTATCCTGCAGTAGGAAGGAACCCTTGCCCCCTGTAACCGTGGAAATATTGGAGTCCAGGCTTGGACCAAATAAAATGTTTCCCTTAAAGGGGAGGGAAAGTAGTCTAGAATTAGAAGTCATGTCCGGAGACTAGGACTTTAGCCAGAGTGCCCGACACGTCTGGACTGAGAAACCACAGATTTTAGCAATCAGGCAAATTCTCTTGAATCACATATAATATAATTAGCGATTCTCAAAGCCTTAATTATTTCTTGGATAACGTCGAGGGGACCCTCCACCTCGATCAATTCCGTTGCCGGTTGAAATAAATATCCTGTATGCTGAAACATTTTCCTGAGAAAAGTTTCCATTTTCTTATACATAGGCTCTCTGAAAGACGAGCTATCCTCAAGAGGGATAGTAGTATGCTTAGCTAATGTGGAGATAACACCATCCAACTTAAGAATGGAACCCCACAACTCCAGCTGAGAGTCCGGGACTGGGAATATTTTTTTAAAGGCAGACAAAAGGGAAAAGGAAGATTCAATTCTATCCCATTCTTTTTTTAATAATATTCGCCATCTTTACAGGAAAAGATAGCGGTGCTACCCTGTCCTCGTACACTCTGTCTAATTTAGGGATCAAAGGTTCATCAGGCAACTTGGCCTCTTGAACCTCTAATGTTGACATAACCTCCTTTAGAAGAAAACATAGGTGTTCAATTTTTTTTTTTTTTTTTAAACATATGTTTTTTATTGAGTGACAATTCAACAACAATTACAATCTGGTATCAATTGGTTACAATAAACCCAATAAGGAATGTTCTTTAAAGAGTGAAAAGACTTGTCTCTAATACATAAGGTAGTACAAAAGCAAAGATTTATTGCGTGTTGTCAAAATGTCCCTCCTTTGTTTTTTGTATTCGACATTAACCATCTAACCATTTTAACTATCTTCTTCCCTGGAGTTCCCCCCCCCCCCAACCTGTGGCCACTATTCTGTTCGGCCCTCCCTTCTTAACATTTTTTGTCCTCATTGTTCTAGAACTTTTGAACTGTTGATAACTATAACTGGCTGTGGCACAATCTTGAGCATTGCTCTATATTTAGATACCTTTAAACTTGGGTGCATAACAGTTGACTCTTCCTTCCCCTGGGACCTGCTTCCTCCATCAGCTGTAACAGCGACTTTTTGAGCTGTCCTAGTGTGAGAATTATGTTATATATAAGCAATTTCTGTGTGCCTAGTTTAGCTTGGAAGTCAAGGAGCACTACAGCTCTTCCGTCAAGTTTGACATTGGTAGAACTTATCTTGTTTATCCATCTTTCAGTCATGGCCCAAAATGTTGTCAGTCATGGCCAAGTCTCAAACAGGTGTGTGTAGTCAGTGTTTGGGTGTCGACATTTGATGCAAATGTTGTCCGTGTCTTTCACCCACTTCCTGTAAACCCTGGGGGTGATGTGTGCCGGATGAAGGGAAGGAACAAGACAGGTACCTTAAACGGAAGGCACCACTGCTTGCAAAACCTTTATCCCAAAAATAGCCTCATGCATTTCCCTTATGTCAGCCCCTATGGTAGATTTTCTGACCCTCTCTACACTCTTCGTGATTTGTTCCTCAGATTTCTGCATCTGCAGGATGTCTGACCATTTGTTACTCAGGCTTGCCCTGTCCTCCGAAGAAGCAAAAGTATCGAATTTGTAAAATTTGGCAAAAGTATGCAGTGAAGACCAAGTCGCTGTTTGAAAGCCTGGTAGAATGAACAGTAATTCTTTCAGGAGGCTGCTGGCCAGCAGTCTCATAGGCCAAACGGATGATGCTTTTCAGCCAAAAGGAAAGAGAGGTAGCAGTCGCTTTCTGACCTATCCTCTTACCGGAATAGATAACAAACAAGGAAGATGTTTGTCTGAAATCCTTAGTTGCTTGTAAATAGAACTTTAAAGCACGAACTACATCAAGATTGTGTAAAAGACGTTCCTTCTTCGAAGATGAATTAGGACACAGAGAAGGAACAACTATTTCCTGGTTAATATTCTTGTTAGAAACAACTTTAGGAAGAAAACCAGGCTTGGTACGCAAAACTACCTTATCGGCGTGGAACACCAGGGTAAGGTGAATCACACTGTAAGGCAGATAATTCTGAAACTCTTCGAGCAGAAGAGATAGCTACCAAAAACAAAACTTTCCAAGATAACAATTTAATGTCTATGGAATGTAAAGATTCAAACAGAACCCCTTGAAGAACTGAAAGAACTAGATTCAAACTCCATGGCGGAGCCACAGGTTTATAAACAGGCTTGATTCTGACTAAAGCCTGAGCAAACGCTTGAACGTCTGGTACCTCTGCCAGACGCTTGTGTAACAGGATAGACAAAGCAGATATTTGTCCCTTTAAGGAACTAGCTGACAATCCTTTCTCCAATCCTTCTTGTAGAAAGGACAATATCCTGGGAATCCTAATCTTACTCCATGAGTAACCCTTGGATTCACACCAACAAAGATATTTCCGCCATATCTTATGGTAGATTTTCCTGGTGACAGGCTTTCTAGCCTGAATCAGAGTATCTATAACTGACTCAGAGAACCCACGCTTTGATAGAACTAAGCGTTCAATCTCCAAGCAGTCAGACGTAAAGAAACTAGATTTGGATGCTTGAATGGACCCTGTATTAGAAGATCCTGCCTCATTGGCAGTGTCCATGGTGGGACAGATGACATGTCCACTAGGTCTGCATACCAAGTCCTGTGTGGCCAAACGGTGGAAAAACATAAGCCAGATTGAAGGACCAAGGCGCTGCTAGAGCATCTATCAATACCGCCTTGGGGTCCCGGGACCTGGACCCGTAGAGAGGAAGTTTGGTGTTCTGACGGGACGCCATCAGATCCAATTCTGGAATGCCCCATAGCTGAGTCAGCTGGGCAAATACCTCCGGGTGGAGTTCCCACTCCCCAGGGTGAAAAGTCTGACGACTTAGAAAATCCGCCTCCCAGTTGTCTACTCCTGGGATGTGAATTGCTGAGAGATGGCAGGAGTGATCCTCCACCCACCTGATTATTTTGGTTACTTCCGTCATCGCTAGGGAACTCTTTGTTCCCCCCTGATGATTGACATAAGCTACAGTCGTGATGTTGTCCGACTGAAATCTGATGAATTTGGCCGCAGCTAGTTGAGGCCATGCCTGAAGAGCGTTGAATATCGCCCTCAGTTCCAGAATGTTTATCGGGAGAAGTGTTTCTTCCCGAGACCATAAACCTTGAGCTTTCAGGGAGTCCCAGACCGCACCCCAGCCTAACAGACTGGCGTTGGTCGTTACAATGACCCACTCTGGCCTGCGGAAACATATTCCCTGAGACAGGTGGTCCTGAGACAACCACCAGAGAAGAGAATCTCTGGTCTCCTGGTCCAACTGAATTTGAGGAGACAAATCTGCATAATCCCCATTCCACTGTTTGAGCATGCATAGTTGCAGTGGTCTGAGGTGTATCCGAGCAAAAGGGACTATGTCCATTGCCGCTACCATTAATACGATTGTCTCCATGCACTGAGCCACAGATGGCTGGGGAATGGAATGAAGAACTCGGCAAGTATTTAAGAGTTTTAATTTTCTGACCTCCGTCAGAATTTTTTTTCATTTCTACCGAGTCTATTAGAGTCCCTAGGAAGGGAAACCTTGTGAGAGGGGAAAGAGAACTCTTTTTGATGTTCACCTTCCACTCGTGAGACCTCAGAAAGGCCAGTACAATCTCCGTGTGAGACTTGGCTCTTTGGAAAGACGGCGCCTGAATTAAAATGTCGTCTAGGTAAGGCGCCACTGCTATGCCCCGCGGTCTTAGCACCGCCAGAAGGGACTCTAGCCTCTTTGTGAAAATTCTGGGAGCAGTGGCTAAGCCGAAAAGAAGAGCCACAAACTGGTAATGCTTGTCCAGAAAGGCGAACCTGAGAAACTGGTGATGATCTTTGTGGATAGGAATGTGTAGGTATGCATCCTTTAAATCCACGATAGTCATATATTGACCTTCCTGGATCATTGGTAAGATTGTCCGAATGGTCTCCATCTTGAATGATGGGACTCTGAGGAATCTGTTTAGAATTTTTAGATCCAGGATGGGTCTGAAAGTTCCCTCTTTTTTGGGAACCACAAACAGGTTTGAGTAAAAACCCAGCCCTTGTTCCACAATTGGAACTGGATGGATCACTCCCATTGTATGTAGATCTTCTACACAGCGTAAAAACACCTCTATCTTTGTCTGATCTGTAGCCAGACGAGAAATGTGGAACCTCCCCCTTGGAGGAGAACCCTTGAATTCTAGAAGATATCCCTGGGATACAATATCTAACGCCCAAGGATCGTGTACATCTCTTGCTCAGGCCTGAGAGAAGAGAGTCTGCCCCCTACTAGATCCGGTCTCGGATCGGGGGCTACCCCTTCATGCTGTCTTGGTGGCAGCTGCAGGCTTTTTGGCCTGTTTCCCCTTATTCCAGCCCTGGTAAGGTTTCCAAGTTGCCTTGGGCTGTGAAGCGTTACCCTCTTGCTTTGCAGCTGGAGAGGATGAAGCGGGCCATTACTGAAATTACGAAAGGAACGAAAATTAGCTTTGTTCTTTGTTTTAAAGGACTTGTCCTGAGGGAGAGCATGGCCTTTTCCCCCGGTGATTTCTGAAATAATCTCTTTCAATTCAGGCCCGAAGAGGGTCTTTTCTTTGAAAGGGATGTTCAAAAGCTTGGATTTAGATGACACATCGGCCGACCAGGACTTTAGCCATAGCGCCCTGTGCGCCAAAATGGCGAAACCTGAATTTTTTGCTGCTAACTTGGCTATTTGGAAAGCGGCGTCAGTGATAAAAGAATTAGCTAGCTTTAGAGCCTTAATTCTATCCATAATTTCCTCGTATGAGGTCTCCGTCTGGAGCGAGTCTTCCAGCACCTCAAACCAGAAAGCGGCTGCAGTAGTTACAGGAATAATGCAGGCAATAGGCTGGAGAAGAAAACCTTGTTGAACAAAAATTTTCTTAAAGGGACAGTATACACTCATTTTCATATAACTGCATGTAATAGACACTACTATAAAGAATAATATGCACAGATACTGATATAAAAATCCAGTATAAAACTGTTTAAAAACTTACTTAGAAGCTGTCACTTTGGCTCTGTTGAAAAGGTAGCTGGAAAGCCCACTGCAAGTGGCAAATAAGACACTCCCCCCCCTCCCCCTTCTTTGCATATGAAAAGACCCTTTACACAAACAGGAGCAAGCTGGAGTAGGTAGTCGAGCGTATTCACATAAAACTTTGGGGCTTGGTTAGGAGTCTGAAAATCAGAGCAATGTTATTTAAAAATAATCAAAACTATACATTAATTAAAAAAAAAACTTTATGGGCTATATAAATAGATTATCTACAAAACATTTATGCAAAGAAAAAATGAGTGTATAATGTCCCTTTAAGTAAACCCTCTAACTTCTTATCCTTAGGGTCTTTGAAAGCACAACTGTCTTCAATTGGTATGGTTGTGCGTTTAGCAAGTGAAGAAGCAGCCCCCTCCACCTTAGGGACCGTCTGCCACGAGTCCCGCACAGGGTCAGATATGGGGAACATTTTCTTAAAAACAGGAGGTGGAACAAAGGGAACACCTGGTCTAACCCACTCCCTAGTAACGATATCCGCAATCCTCTTAGGGACCGGAAACGCATCCGTGTAAACAGGGACCTCTAGGTACTTGTCCATTTTACACAATTTCTCTGGGATCACCAAAGGGTCGCAGTCATCCAGAGTAGCTAATACCTCCCTAAGCAAAAAACGGAGGTGTTCTAGTTTAAATTTAAAAGCCAATGTATCTGAATCTGTCTGAGGAGGAACCCTTCCTGAATCAGAGACTTCACCCTCAGACATCAAATCCCTCGCTCCCACTTCAGAGCGTTGTGAGGGTATATCGGATACGGCTACCAAAGCGTCAGAATGCTCATAATCTGTTCTTAAAACGGAGCTATCACGCTTTGCAGGTAACACGGGCAGTTTAGATAAGAAGGCTGTAAGAGAATTATCCATGACTGCCGCTAAGTCTTGTAATGTAAAAGGGTTAGACGCACTAGAGGTACTAGGTGTCGCTTGCGCGGGCGTAACTGGTTGTGACACTTAGGGAGAGGCAGACGGGCTACCCTCGTTACCTTCGGTCTGAGAATCATCTTGGGCCACATTCTTAAGTGCAACAATATGATCTTTAAAGTGTATAGACATATCAGTACAAGTGGGACACATTCTGAGAGGGGGTTCCACCATGGCTTCTAAACACATTGAACAAGGATTTTCCTTAGTGTCAGACATGTTTAACAGACTAGTAGTATACACAAACAGGCTTGGAAATCACTTTAATCAAATAAAAAACACAATTTGAAAAAACTTTACTGTGCCTTTAAGAGATAAAAAGAGCACACAATTTTACAAAACAGTGAAAAATGCAGCAATCCTTTTGAAATTCACAGTATGTACCTAAAGCCTTAATAAGATTGCACCACAAGTTGCAGAACGATTAACCCCTTATCGCCCAAACCGGAGCAGCCTAAAGCCAACACCCGGTTAAAAATAGTACAGCACCTTGCCACAGCCTTGCTGTGGCCCTACCTGCCCTTAGGGATCAGATTTGGGGGAATATAGCTTCTTTAAGGCCCTCAAACAGCAGCAGGACCCTCCATGTGAAGCAGCATGAACTTCTCTGCAATTCTAAGTGCGCATCTGAGGTCGAAATTAGGCCCCTCCCACTCTACTCCGGAGCTGTGAGGCCTACTAAATCACTCCTAAGTGACTAAAAAACAGCCATGTGGGTAATAACCCCAGAAAGAACCCAAAAGGGCTTTCAAAGTGTCTTGCAAAACGATTTTTCCTTAGCTAAACAATCGATTGCCCTGCATAAGTGTCAATCAGTATATTAGCCCTATTATGTAAGCATTCAATTCCTTACTAAGTCTGTGAATATAGCTTACCCTCCCCTTATGGGGATATTGTCAGTCTCTTCTAGCATTATCTCAGTCTTGTCTAGAAATAAATGACTGAACATACCTTATTGCAGATCACCCTGCAAACTGTTCCCCCCAACTGAAGTTTTCTGGTACTCCTCAGTCCTGTGTGGGAACAGCAGTGGATTTTAGTTACAACATGCTAAAATCATTTTCCTCTCAGCAGAAATCTTCATCACTTTTCTGCTAGAGAGTAAATAGTACAAACCGGTACCATTTAAAATAACAAACTTTTGATTGAAGATAATAAAACTACAATTCTAACACCACATTCACTTTACCCTCCCGAGAGAGACCCTAGTGCTTAGAGCCGGCAAAGAGAATGACTGGGGGGTGGAGCTAGAGGGGGAGCTATATGGACAGCTCTGCTGTGTGCTCTCTTTGCCACTTCCTGTAGGGAATGAGAATATCCCACAAGTAAACGATGAATCCGTGGACTGGATACACCTTGCAAGAGAAATAAATTCTCCTTGAAACAGACTTATGAGCCTGCATCATAGTGCTAATAACTGAGTCAGAGAAACCTCTATGACTAAGCACTTAAATGTTCAATTTCCATGCGTTCAAATTTAGAGATTTGAAATCCTGATGGAAAAATGGCCCCTGAAAAAGAAGGTCTGGCCTTAAAGGAAGTGGCCAAGGCTGGCAACTTGACATCCTGACAAGGTCCGCATACCAAAACTGAGAGGCCAATCTGGTGCTATCAGAAACACATAAGATCGTTCCATTATGATCTTGGAGATCACCCTTGGAAAAAGAACCAGAGGCGGAAAAATGTAAGCAGGTTGGTAAAAACCAAGGAACTGCTAGAGCATCCACCATCTCTGCCTGAGAAACCTTGGACCTGGAAAGGTATCTGGAAAGCTTCTTTTTTAGACGAGAGACAATCAGATCTATTTCTGAAAGACCCCACATCTGTACAAGATGAAAAAACACATCTAGATGGAGAGCAATCCCCCGGATATATATAGACAAGAGTTGTATTCCATCCAAGAATGTATCGGAGATACTTCCTCCATAACTGAAGTACTGTGAGTCCCTCCTTGATGATTGACATGTGCCACTGTTGTGATATTGTCTGTTTAAAAACAAATGTAAAAAGTGTCTCTTCAATAGAGGCCAAGCCTGAAGAGCCCTGAAAATAGCATGGAGTTCTAAAATATTGATTGGTAACCTCGCCTCCTGAGGTTTCCAACCCCTAGTACTGTCAGAGACTCTCAGACAGCTCCCCCACATGAAAAACTTTCATCTGTTGAGAATACAGTCCAGGTAGGATGAAAAAATGAGGCCCACTGAACAATAAGGTGATAGTCCAACCACCAAATCAGAGAGAAAAGAATGTTGAGGTTTAAGTATATCAGTTGTGATATCTGAAAATAATCCCTGCACCTATGGTGCAACATGCAAAGCTAGAGAGGCCTCAAAAGAAAACAAGCAAAGAGGATCGCACCTGATGCTGCAGTCATGAGACCTAAAACTTCTATGCACATAACCACTGAAGGAAATAATAGAGACTGAAGGTTTAGACAAACTAAAAACAAAATGTATGCTTACCTGATAAATTTATTTCTCTTGTGGTGTATCCAGTCCACGGGTTCATCCATTACTTGTGGGATATTCTCCTTCCCAACAGGAAGCTGCAAGAGGACACCCACAGCTGAGCTGTCTATATAGCTCCTCCCCTAACTGCCACCCCCAGTCATTCGACCGAAGACAAGCAAGAAAAAAGGAGAAACTATAGGGTGCAGTGGTGACTGTAGTTTAAAAATAAAAAAAAAACCTGCCTTAAAATGACAGGGCGGGTTGTGGACTGGATACACCACAAGAGAAAGAAATTTATCAGGTAAGCATAAATTTTGTTTTCTCTTGTAAAGGTGTATCCAGTCCACGGGTTCATCCATTACTTGTGGGATACCAATACCAAAGCTATAGGACACGGATGAAGGGAGGGACAAGGCAGGCACTTAAACGGAAGGCACCACTGCTTGTAAGACCTTTCTCCCAAAAATAGCCTCCGAAGAAGCAAAAGTATAAAATTTGTAGAATTTAGAAAAAGTATGAAGCGAAGACCAAGTCGCTGCCTTACAAATCTGTTCAACAGAGGCCTCATTTTTAAAAGCCCATGTGGAAGCCACCACTCTAGTGGAATGAGCTGTAACTCTTTCAGGAGGCTGCTGGCCAGCAGTCTCATAAGCTAAGCGGATTAAGCTTCTTAGCCAAAAAGAAAGAGAAGTTGCCGAAGCCTTTTGGCCTCTCCTCTGTCCAGAGTAGACAACAAACAAAGCAGATGTTTGACGAGAATCCTTCGTAGCTTGTAAATAAAACTTTAAAGCACGAACCACATCAAGGTTATGTAACAGACGTTCCTTCTTTGAAGAAGGATTAGGACATAATGAAGGAACAACAATCTCCTGATTGATATTCTTATTAGATACCACTTTAGGAAGAAACCCAGGATTGGTACGTAAAACTACCTTATCTGCATGGAAAATCAGATAAGGGGAATCATACTGTAAAGCAGATAACTCCGAAACTCTTCGAGCCGAGGAGATAGCTACCAAAAACAGAACTTTATAAGATAAAAGTTTAATATCTATGGAATGCAAAGGTTCAAACGGAACCCCTTGAAGAACTTTAAGAACTAAATTTAAACTCCATGGCGGAGCAACAGGTTTAAACACAGGCTTGATTCTAACCAAAGCCTGACAAAACGCCTGGACGTCTGGAACCTCAGCCAGACGTTTGTGCAAAAGAATAGACAGAGCAGAAATCTGTCCTTTTAGGGAACTAGCTGACAATCCCTTCTCCAATCCCTCTTGGAGAAAGGATAATATCCTAGGAATCCTAACTTTACTCCATGAGTAACCCTTGGATTCACACCAATGAAGATATTTACACCATATCTTATGATAGATTTTCCTGGTGACAGGCTTTCGAACCTGAATTAAGGTATCAATGACCGACTCGGAAAAACCACGCTTTGATAGAATCAAGCGTTCAATCTCCAAGCAGTCAGACGCAGAGAAATTAGATTTGGATGTTTGAAGGGACCTTGAAGTAGAAGGTCCTGCCTTAGCGGCAGAGTCCATGGTGGAAAGGATGACATGTCCACCAGATCTGCATACCAAGTCCTGCATGGCCACGCAGGAGCTATCAAAATCACCGATGCTCTCTCCTGCTTGATCTTGGCAATCAGACGAGGGAGCAGAGGAAACGGTGGAAACACATAAGCCAGGCTGAAGGACCAGGGCGCTGCTAGAGCATCTATCAGCGCTGCATTGGGATCCCTGGACCTGGACCCGTAACGAGGAAGCTTGGCGTTCTGACGAGACGCCATGAGATCCAGTTCTGGTTTGCCCCATAGTTGAATCAACTGGGCAAATACCTCCGGATGAAGCTCCCACTCCCCCGGATGAAAAGTCTGCCGACTTAGAAAATCCGCCTCCCAGTTCTCTACTCCTGGGATATGGATAGCTGAGAGATGGCAAGAGTGAACCTCTGCCCATAGAATTATCTTTGAAACCTCCAACATTGCCAGGGGGCTCCTTGTTCCCCCCTGATGGTTGATATAGGCTACAGTTGTGACTCTCTAGAAAAAAATATACTGAACATACCTCAAAGCAGGTAATCTGCAGACCGTCCCCCCAACTGAAGTTTTCTTTCCATACTCTTCAGTTATGTGTGAGAACAGCAATGGACCTTAGTTACAAACCGCTAAGATCATCAAACCTCCAGGCAGAATTCTTCTTCCAATTTCTGCCTGAGAGAAAAACAGTACATCGCCGGTTCCATTTATAAATAACAAAATCCTCACAGAACCTGCATCCTTCCAAAAAACAAACTCGGCTGAGGGCAGTGGCTAACGCGGTCTTGAACTCTTTGTCCCCACACGCTTTGGTAGACACATGGAAATCTCTATACGGGGTCACAACAGACACAACATTTTATTCAACAGCACACACTAGTTACTCTAAACTAGACTATATTATGATTAGTCAGATTCTATACCCACTGCTGGTATCAGCTAGAATACACTCATGTACATGGTCAGACCACTCCATCACGCAGATTCTATTCCAAGGCATAAGAAATTCTAACAGAACCCAGACCTGGACATTTGACCCATCCTGTCTCCAGGATCCACAGACAAAAAGAGAAACTGACACAGGCAATGGAGGAATACTGGGCTATTAATCAGGGCACCACAGACAGTCCGGTCTCGGTGTGGGCTGCACATAAGACAGTTATCAGGGGTATGTTAATTAAAGAGAAAGCGACACTTAAAAAGAGAACACATTTGCTGATAGCTGGCTTAACTAGAGATATTGAGTCACTGGAAAAGCAACATAAATTAAAGCTGGCTAACACCACCCTAAAACAATTAGATCAAAAAAGACAACAGCTCAATGAGATTCTTAATAGTCAATCGATAAAATATGCTCATAGAATGAGAACACAGTATTTTTTATATGCCAACAAACCAGTTAAATACCTAGCCAAAAAGATTAGGGATAACTATACAGCCGTGTCAATTCCTACTATACATAGAGGGGACGGTAGCGAGACAGGACATCCTCAAGAGATTGTGGATGCCTTTGCTTCGTTTTACAGAGAACTGTATTATGGTAAAAAAGTGACCCACAACATCTCTACGAGAGACTTACTCACTGTTTTCTCACTAAGGCAAACTTGAGGAAAATTACAGACACAGATAGAGACTCATTAAATTCCAAAATCACTACCATGGAAGTGGCGCAAGCCATTAAAGATCTTAAGCCAGGAAAGGCTCCCGGGTCAGATGGCCTACCTGGCGAATACTACAAGATGTTTGCAGGCATGCTAATCCCACACCTTACACAACTTGCAAATTATGTTTTAGAGGGCGAACCGTTGCCTAAGGACCTACTTCAAGCTAAAATAGTGGTCATCTGAAGCCGGGAAAGAATCCAAAACACTGTTCTAGTTACAGACCCATTTCCCTGATAAACCAAGATATTAAAATTATTACGAAAATCCTAGCCAATAGATTAAAACAAATCCTTCCGAGTATAATACACCCTGATCAAGTCGGCTTTATTAAGGATAGGGAAGCCCCCGACAACATAAGGAGGATGGTATCAGTGCTAGATTACCTTAAAATTCATGGAGTGCCTTCTCTGCTTCTTTCCCTGGATGCGGAGAAGGCATTCGACCGGGTAGATTGGGGGTACATGCTGGCGGTACTGGGGGAAATGGGATTTCGGGGATCTTTTATCTCTGCAATTAACGCGTTATATTCCACCCCTACTGCGTATGTCAGAGCGATTGGTCATCAGTCACACACTTTTGATATTCTGAAAGGTACACAGCAGGGATGCCCACTATCTCCACTGCTTTTCGCAATATGCATAGAGCTGCTAGCGGAATTCATTCGGGGGGAGGCTGAGGTTAGGGGTCTGGAGATAGGAGGAAGATCCTACAAAATAACATTATTTGCGGACGATGTACTTTTGACATTGACCAAGCCAATGACTTCCCTACCCATTGTCTATAACATTTTAAGTAAATTCTCCACTATCTCGGGGTATAAAATTAACATTGAAAAATGTGAAGCCCTCCCCATTGACATCCCTAGGCCCACTATTAAACTTATCGAGGTTAACTTTGATTTCAAATGGGTGTACGAACATGTGAAGTATTTGGGGGTAAAGCTGACACTGGATTTTGATAAACTCTACCAGGCTATCTTCAGCTATTCAAAATTATAAAACAAGATATCACGAAGTGGCAAAAATATGGTTTTTCGTGGTATGGGAGACTCTCCTCGGTCAAAATGAATATACTACCTAGACTCCTGTACCTTTTTAGAGCACTGCCGACCGAGGTCCACAAAAAAGACCTTGCAATCTAAATTACTCTCTTATTTAAGGGGTGACAAACATGCGAGAATACATGGCTTCATACTCAAAAGACACAGACAGCTGAGGGGAGTGGGGCTCCCAAATTTATGGGATTATTATCAGGCTGCCAGACTAGCTCAGACCTCTATGCTGGGGAGACGAGGTTGCGACGTTGTATGGCCCACTTTAGAAGCCTCCATTGGGGGACTGAGCTCCCCAGATGACACATTGTGGAAGAGAGATGTGTTTGGGACTGTGGGAGTTTATAGGCCGCGTTCACTTTTGATCTCACACCAGCAGTGGAATAAATCAATATACACAAAGAAATTGGTATCAGAGTACACTCTTGTAAGGCCGTTAAAATATATAATTCCAGGAGACTGCCACACACACATAGATAAATGGGAGAAAAAATGCCTGTACAGGGTGGCAGACTTTCTACGTCAGGGATCCATGCTAACATTCATACAACTACAAGAAAAGATCAGGCCATTCCCCCTTAAGGGTAGGGGAAAACAAACAACAACAATTGGGAGGCAATGTAGCGCAGCAAATAGACCTAAACAGGCTATCTCACATATGTATCTTGCAATTCAAGCATCCAAAATTAAGAGTAAGCCACCCATTGTCAGTAGATGGGAAACAGACTTGGGGATGGATATCACGGGAGAGGAATGGAATCTTCTATCATATGAAGCTAGTAGGGGCTTACTGAGCGCAGACCTCAGAGAGAATAGCTTTAAATTGGTATTTCGTTGGTACCTGACTCCTGAAAGGTTGGCGCATTCCGCCATGGGGAGCTTCAACAATTGTTATAGAGGGTGTAAGACTAAAGGTACCTACATACATATGTGGTGGGAATGTCCCAAAGTTAAAGTTATATGGGTACAGACATCGAATCTCCTGTCCAATTTGTTGGGGGACCAAATTGTGGTGAATGCCCCACAGGCTTTGCTAAATGTCAGAAACAAGAATTATAACTCTCATATTAATACTTTTTTTAGAATCATCTTCACAATAGTTAGGACTTTTTTTGCCAAGCACTGGAAGACAGGGGTTCCAGAATGGTCGGAGATTATCAATAAAATCAGTAACATACGTGCTATGTATGAGACAGCTGCCCACCTACAAAATAAGATGGATACTTTTAGCAAAGTTTGGTTCTACTGGATAATGGAGGGAACCAACAATATTCTTTACTAAACTTCAGTAATTGGGGTGATTGGGAGACTAACAGTTATATGATACACTAAATAAATTAAGACATAGATGAGACATTACAAGAAAAGAGGAGAGGAGTTGAGTTCACAGTGACCTATAATGTTTATTATTGTTTTTGTTATTTTTGTGTGAGATTATTTTAAATGTTTTCCTTTTTGTATACTATAATGGATGTAAACCTTGTAAAATAAGTTGCAAATAGACGGACTGCTGTGGGTCTTCTTGATGTATGGGTCCTTTTATGCTGTAATAGAGACTATTGTTAGGTAACCCCCAGCGTTGGGTGGGCCGATGGTGGTTTGGATCTTTACCACAAATCTTCCTTTTCTTATGTTGTATTGCACTCAATAAAAATTATTTCAACTAAAAATAACAAACTCTTGATTGAAGGTAAAAACTACACTAAGTCACCACATATCTCTTGATACTTCCTTTCTTGTCAAGAGCTGCAAAAGAATGACTGGGGGCGGCAGTTAGGGAGGAGCTATATAGACAGCTCTGCTGTGGGTGTCCTCTTGCAGCTTCCTGTTGGGAAGGAGAATATCCCACAAGTAATGGATGAACCCGTGACTGGATACACCTTTACAAGAGAAAACAGAATTTATGTTTACCTGATAAATTACTTACTCCAACGGTGTGTCCGGTCCACGGCGTCATCCTTACTTGTGGGATATTCTCTTCCCCAACAGGAAATGGCAAAGAGCCCAGCAAAGCTGGTCACATGATCCCTCCTAGGCTCCGCCTTCCCCAGTCATTCGACCGACGTAAAGGAGGAATATTTGCATAGGAGAAACCATATGATACCGTGGTGACTGTAGTTAAAGAAAATAAATTATCAGACCTGATTAAAAAACCGGGGCGGGCCGTGGGCCGGACACACCGTTGGAGAAAGTAATTTATCAGGTAAACATAAATTCTGTTTTCTCCAACATAGGTGTGTCCGGTCCACGGCGTCATCCTTACTTGTGGGAACCAATACCAAAGCTTTAGGACACGGATGAAGGGAGGGAGCAAATCAGGTCACCTAGATTGAAGGCACCACGGCTTGCAAAACCTTTCTCCCAAAAATAGCCTCAGAAGAAGCAAAAGTATCAAACTTGTAAATTTAGTAAAAGTGTGCAGTGAAGACCAAGTCGCTGCCTTACATATCTGATCAACAGAAGCCTCGTTCTTGAAGGCCCATGTGGAAGCCACAGCCCTAGTGGAATGAGCTGTGATTCTTTCAGGAGGCTGCCGTCCGGCAGTCTCATAAGCCAATCTGATGATGCTTTTAATCCAAAAAGAGAGAGAGGTAGAAGTTGCTTTTTGACCTCTCCTTTTACCAGAATAAACAACAAACAAGGAAGATGTTTGTCTAAAATCCTTTGTAGCATCTAAATAGAATTTTAGAGCACGAACAACATCCAAATTGTGCAACAAACGTTCCTTCTTTGAAACTGGATTCGGACACAAAGAAGGCACGACTATCTCCTGGTTAATGTTTTTGTTAGAAACAACTTTCGGAAGAAAACCAGGTTTAGTACGTAAAACCACCTTATCTGCATGGAACACCAGATAAGGAGGAGAACACTGCAGAGCAGATAATTCTGAAACTCTTCTAGCAGAAGAAATTGCAACCAAAAACAAAACTTTCCAAGATAATAACTTAATATCAACGGAATGTAAAGGTTCAAACGGAACCCCCTGAAGAACTGAAAGAACTAAATTGAGACTCCAAGGAGGAGTCAAAGGTTTGTAAACAGGCTTGATTCTAACCAGAGCCTGAACAAAGGCTTGAACATCTGGCACAGCTGCCAGCTTTTTGTGAAGTAACACAGACAAGGCAGAAATCTGTCCCTTCAAGGAACTTGCAGATAGTCCTTTCTCCAAACCTTCTTGAAGAAAGGATAGAATCTTAGGAATTTTTACCTTGTCCCAAGGGAATCCTTTAGATTCACACCAACAGATATATTTTTTCCATATTTTGTGGTAAATTTTTCTAGTTACAGGCTTTCTGGCCTGAACAAGAGTATCAATGACAGAATCTGAGAACCCTCGCTTTGATAAGATCAAGCGTTCAATCTCCAAGCAGTCAGTTGGAGTAAGACCAGATTCGGATGTTCGAACGGACCTTGAACAAGAAGGTCTCGTCTCAAAGGTAGCTTCCATGGTGGAGCCGATGACATATTCACCAGGTCTGCATACCAAGTCCTGCGTGGCCACGCAGGAGCTATCAAGATCACCGATGCCCTCTCCTGATTGATCCTGGCTACCAGCCTGGGGATGAGAGGAAACGGCGGGAATACATAAGCTAGTTTGAAGGTCCAAGGTGCTACTAGTGCATCTACTAGAGTCGCCTTGGGATCCCTGGATCTGGACCCGTAGCAAGGAACCTTGAAGTTCTGACGAGAGGCCATCAGATCCATGTTTGGAATGCCCCACAATTGAGTAATTTGGGCAAAGATTTCCGGATGGAGTTCCCACTCCCCCGGATGAAATGTCTGACGACTCAGAAAATCCGCTTCCCAATTTTCCACTCCTGGGATGTGGATTGCAGACAAGTGGCAGGAGTGAGTCTCCGCCCATTGAATGATTTTGGTCACTTCTTCCATCGCCAGGGAACTCCTTGTTCCCCCCTGATGGTTGATGTACGCAACAGTCGTCATGTTGTCTGATTGAAACCGTATGAACTTGGCCTTTGCAAGCTGAGGCCAAGCCTTGAGAGCATTGAATATCGCTCTCAGTTCCAGAATATTTATCGGGAGAAGAGATTCTTCCCGAGACCAAAGACCCTGAGCTTTCAGGGGTCCCCAGACCGCGCCCCAGCCCACCAGACTGGCGTCGGTCGTGACAATGACCCACTCTGGTCTGCGGAAGCTCATCCCCTGCGACAGGTTGTCCAGGGACAGCCACCAACGGAGTGAATCTCTGGTCCTCTGATCTACTTGTATCGTCGGAGACAAGTCTGTATAGTCCCCATTCCACTGACTGAGCATGCACAGTTGTAATGGTCTTAGATGAATTCGCGCAAAAGGAACTATGTCCATTGCCGCTACCATCAAACCTATTACTTCCATGCACTGCGCTATGGAAGGAAGAGGAACAGAATGAAGTATTTGACAAGAGTTTAGAAGTTTTGATTTTCTGGCCTCTGTCAGAAAAATCCTCATTTCTAAGGAGTCTATTATTGTTCCCAAGAAGGGAACCCTTGTTGACGGAGATAGAGAACTTTTTTCTACGTTCACTTTCCACCCGTGAGATCTGAGAAAGGCCAGGACAATGTCCGTGTGAGCCTTTGCTTGAGGAAGGGACGACGCTTGAATCAGAATGTCGTCCAAGTAAGGTACTACTGCAATGCCCCTTGGTCTTAGCACCGCTAGAAGGGACCCTAGTACCTTTGTGAAAATCCTTGGAGCAGTGGCTAATCCGAACGGAAGTGCCACAAACTGGTAATGCTTGTCCAGGAATGCGAACCTTAGGAACCGATGATGTTCCTTGTGGATAGGAATATGTAGATACGCATCCTTTAAATCCACCCGTGGTCATGAATTGACCTTCCTGGATGGAAGGAAGAATTGTTCGAATGGTTTCCATTTTGAATGATGGAACCTTGAGAAACTTGTTTAGGATCTTGAGATCTAAGATCGGTCTGAATGTTCCCTCTTTTTTGGGAACTACGAACAGATTGGAGTAGAACCCCATCCCTTGTTCTCCTAAAGGAACAGGATGAATCACTCCCATTTTTAACAGGTCTTCTACACAATGTAAGAATGCCTGTCTTTTCATGTGGTCTGAAGACAATTGAGACCTGTGGAACCTCCCCCTTGGGGGAGGCCCCTTGAATTCCAGAAGATAACCTTGGGAGACTATTTCTAGTGCCCAAGGATCCAGAACATCTCTTGCCCAAGCCTGAGCGAAGAGAGAGAGTCTGCCCCCCACCAGATCCGGTCCCGGATCGGGGGCCAACATTTCATGCTGTCTTGGTAGCAGTGGCAGGCTTCTTGGCCTGCTTTCCCTTGTTCCAGCCTTGCATTGGTCTCCAGGCTGGCTTGGCTTGAGAAGTATTACCCTCTTGCTTAGAGGACGTAGCACTTGGGGCTGGTCCGTTTCTACGAAAGGGACGAAAATTAGGTTTATTTTTGGCCTTGAAAGACCTATCCTGAGGAAGGGCGTGGCCCTTACCCCCAGTGATATCAGAGATAATCTCTTTCAAGTCAGGGCCAAACAGCGTTTTCCCCTTGAAAGGAATGTTAAGCAATTTGTTCTAGGAAGACGCGTCCGCTGACCAAGATTTCAACCAAAGCGCTCTGCGCGCCACAATAGCAAACCCAGAATTTTTCGCCGCTAACCTAGCCAATTGCAAAGTGGCGTCTAGGGTGAAAGTATTAGCCAATTTGAGAGCACGGATTCTGTCCATAATCTCCTCATAAGGAGGAGAATCACTATCGATCGCCTTTTCTAGCTCATCGAACCAGAAACACGCGGCTGTAGTGACAGGGACAATGCATGAAATTGGTTGTAGAAGGTAACCTTGCTGAACAAACATCTTTTAAGCAAACCTTCTAATTTTTTATCCATAGGATCTTTGAAAGCACAACTATCTTCTATGGGTATAGTGGTGCGTTTGTTTAAAGTAGAAACCGCCCCCTCGACCTTGGGGACTGTCTGCCATAAGTCCTTTCTGGGGTCGACCATGGGAACAATTTTTTAAATATGGGGGGAGGGACGAAAGGTATACCGGGCCTTTCCCATTCTTTATTTACAATGTCCGCCACCCGCTTGGGTATAGGAAAAGCTTCTGGGGGCCCCGGGACCTCTAGGAACTTGTCCATTTTACATAGTTTCTCTGGGATGATCAAATTCTCACAATCATCCAGAGTGGATAACACCTCCTTAAGCAGAGCGCGGAGATGTTCCAACTTAAATTTAAATGTAATCACATCGGGTTCAGCTTGTTGAGAAATATTCCCTGAATCTGAAATTTCTCCCTCAGACAAAACCTCCCTGGCCCCCTCAGACTGGTGTAGGGGCATATCAGAACCATTATCCTCAGCGTCCTCATGCTCTTCAGTATCTAAAACAGAGCAGTCGCGCTTACGCTGATAAGTGGGCATTTTGGCTAAAATGTTTTTGATAGAATTATCCATTACAGCCGTTAATTGTTGCATAGTAAGGAGTATTGGCGCGCTAGATGTACTAGGGGCCTCCTGAGTGGGCAAGACTGGTGTAGACGAAGGAGGGAATGATGCAGTACCATGCTTACTCCCCTCACTTGAGGAATCATCTTGGGCATCATTTTCAGTGTCACATAAATCACATCTATTTAAATGAGAAGGAACCTTGGCTTCCCCACATTCAGAACACAGTCTATCTGGTAGTTCAGACATGTTAAACAGGCATAAACTTGATAACAAAGTACAAAAAACGTTTTAAAATAAATCCGTTACTGTCACTTTAAATTTTAAACTGAACACACTTTATTACTGCAATTGCGAAAAAGTATGAAGGAATTGTTCAAAATTCACCAAAATTTCACCACAGTGTCTTAAAGCCTTAAAAGTATTGCACACCAAATTTGGAAGCTTTAACCCTTAAAATAACGGAACCGGAGCCGTTTTTGTCTTTAACCCCTTTACAGTCCCTGGTATCTGCTTTGCTGAGACCCAACCAAGCCCAAAGGGGAATACGATACCAAATGACGCCTTCAGAAAGTCTTTTTTATGTATCAGAGCTCCTCACACATGCGACTGCATGTCATGCTTCTCAAAAACAAGTGCGCAATACCGGCGCGAAAATGAGGCTCTGCCTATGATTAGGGAAAGCCCCTAGAGAATAAGGTGTCTAAAACAGTGCCTGCCGATATTATTTTACAAAAATACCCATATTAAATGATTCCTCAAGGCTAAATATGTTATATATGAATCGATTTAGCCCAGAAAATGTCTACAGTCTTAACAAGCCCTTGTGAAGCCCTTATTTACTCTGTAATAAAAATGGCTTACCGGATCCCATAGGGAAAAATGACAGCTTCCAGCATTACATCGTCTTGTTAGAATGTGTCATACCTCAAGCAGCAAAAGTCTGCTCACTGTTCCCCCAACTGAAGTTAATTCCTCTCAACAGTCCTGTGTGGAACAGCCATCGATTTTAGTAACGGTTGCTAAAATCATTTTCCTCTTACAAACAGAAATCTTCATCTCTTTTCTGTTTCAGAGTAAATAGTACATACCAGCACTATTTTAAAATAACAAACTCTTGATTGAATAATAAAAACTACAGTTAAACACTAAAAAACTCTAAGCCATCTCCGTGGAGATGTTGCCTGTACAACGGCAAAGAGAATGACTGGGGAAGGCGGAGCCTAGGAGGGATCATGTGACCAGCTTTGCTGGGCTCTTTGCCATTTCCTGTTGGGGAAGAGAATATCCCACAAGTAAGGATGACGCCGTGGACCGGACACACCTATGTTGGAGAAATTAACTTCATTCGTCTCTAATCTATCAGAGAAAGAATCAGACACAAATCTTATAGGGAAACCTAAAAAGGTGACCCTTGTCTAAGGAATCAAGAAACTCTATTGCAAATTCATCCTCCAACCATGTCTTAAAGAAACCAAACTAGTTGTTTCAAGTGAGATTCTGCTAAATGAAAAGATTAAAGCTAGTACCAAAATATCCCAATAAGGAAACACTGCAATACCCTACTCTCTGATTACAGATAGAAGGGCACCAAGAATCTTTGAAAAGAATCTCTGAGCTGTCGCTAGCCCAAAAGGATGAGCGACAAATTGGTAATGCTTATCTAGAAAAGAGAATCTCAGAAAACAATAGTGGTCTGAATGAATTGGAATGTGAAAAAAAGTGTCCTGTAAGTCTATTGTGGACATGAAGTGACCTTGCTGAACAGAAAGGCAGAATAGTCCCTTATAGTCACCATTTCGAAAGTTGGGACTCTTACAAAACTATTTAAAAATTTCAGATCCAGAATTAGTCTGAACAAATTCTTTGGGACAATGAATAGATTTGAATAGAAACCCAAACTCCGCTCCTGCAGAGGAACGGGAACCATCAACCCTGAAAACTCTAAATATTAAACACATTTCTGAAAAACCTAAGCTTTCACAGGGTTTGTTGTAACATGATAAAGAATCTTTCCATGGGAGGTTTTTATTCTGAAACCTATTCGATACCCCTGAGAAAACAATATTCTGAATCCACTGAGTTTGAACAGAAACTGTCCAAATGTGTTGAAATAAATTCAATCTGCCACCCCCACCAGTTGAACTGGTTTAAAGGCCGGCTGAAATTAGTTTAATTATAAGGCTTGGATTTATTCAGGCCTTAGAGAAATTTCTTATCTTGGGGCAGAAAAGACTCCCTTTCCCCCAGTAATAGAGGAGATAATAAAATTTAAACATCATATAAAAGATTTAAGCCATACAACTTTTCTAATAAAAATGGCTAAAAACAAAGATTTAACCCTTTAGGTGCTAAGCAATTTCCCACCTGGGTGCTTAGCTGTTTTAAGTTTTTTGTTTTTAAATATTTTTTTTAACTTTTTTTCCCCCAGATTCCCGAAACTCACTGTTGGAAAGCTTAGATGATCAACTTTCCAACGGTGGGTCTAGGGGTCTGGCTTCTAAGCAGCATGCCCCCTGCTCCGATACATAACATTGTGAATTTTAAATAAAGTTGCGTGGTGACATCATCACGCGTGACGTCACCGCGCATAACGTAAAGTCCCGACAATGCCTGTCACTATGCAGACCCAATCGCTGGGGTAGGAGCGGGTGGGAGCCCCAGATCTCCATCAAGGTGGGAGAGTGCTAGCGACGGCTCTGAGTCGTCATTAGCACCAGAGTGGGAAACTCTGCAATGGCTCAGAGCCGTAGTTAGCATTCAAGGGGATAATATCAATTAAAATGACAAAATATAGCATCACAAATGAAATGATTAGCATGTTGAAGTAAAAGAACAATGCTTAGACAATTCAAGATCTGATAACTAAAAAGTTGAAACAGCAGCAACATAAGCCAAAAAATGGCAGGTTCTCTAAGGAAACAAACTTCCTAACTAAAGGATCCTTAAAAGAAGAAATATCTTCCATAGGATAGAAGTATGTTTGGCAAGAGAAGAAAAAGGTCCCACCTTAGGAACTTTTACCCAAAAACTCTAAAATTAGCCATAGTTAAAGGATATAGCTTTTAAAACCTAGAAGAAATGTAAAAAGAAGCACTAAGTTTAGATTTCTTACAAAAAATATGATAGATAGCATCTGGAATAAGAAAAACTTTGAGTAACCTCAGAAGCTTAAAAAAAAACAGAATTCAAACATTTGCTATTCTACTTATCAGGAGGACTAGATTCCTTAATACTCCAAGTAAACAATACTTCCTTAATAAATAATGAATACATTCAATAGAAAGGTTGATTTACCAATATCAGTCTCTGAAATAGGATCCTCTGAGTCAGAGAAAACCACATCAGCAGAAATACTTCAGAATGTTGTCGATCAATACAAACTTCATTAGATTTATGAGAAGTTAGGAGACATTGTTTACGTTATTATCCTTTATATCTACAGTAATATCATGTACATTAGACTGTGAAGGATCAACAGTAGATGTATTTGTACTATAGAAACATTATCAGTATGAAATAATAAAACATAACAAGTGCCACATTTTAGCTGAAGAAATAAAATCAGCTAATTAAACAATATACACACTTAGCTTTTGCTCTTTCTCCCCTGTTGCTGAGGAAGAAGTTTCGGCACTTATACTGCGCTCTCACCTCACTACCTGTCCTCTTGACCCTATCCCCTCAAATCTGCTCCCCTCCCTCTCTTCTACCCTTACCCCTATACTCACATTTTCAACCTCTCCCTCAGCACCGGTATATTTCCCTCATCTCTAAAACATACACTGGTCACACCTATCCTCAAAAAACCCTTCTCTTGATCCAACCTCCCCAATCCAACTACTGCCCCATTTCCCTACTCCCTCTTGCCTCAAAGCTTCTCTAAAAGCTAGTATATGCACGCCTATCCCATTTCCGTACATTAAACTCCCTCCTCGACCCACTGCAATCTGGATTTCGTCCCCATCACTCCACATAGACAGCAATCGTTAAGGTTACCAATGACCTACTTACAGCAAAATCAAAGGCCACTTCTCTCTGTTTATCCTCCTTGATCTGTCTGCAGCATTTGATACTGTTGACCACCCTCTTTTGCTCCAAATCCTCCAATCCTTCGGCATTTGTGACATAGCCCTCTCGTAGTTCTCATCCTACCTCTCAAACCGTACCTTTAGTGTAGCATTCCCTGGGGCCTCCTCTGCCCGTCAACACTTTCTGTTGGGGTACCGCAAGGCTCTGTCCTCTGTCCCCTTCTCTTTTCAATCTACACGTCATAATTAGGTTCCCTAATCAAGTCCCATGGGTAACAATATCATTTGTATGCAGATGACTCCCAAATCTACTTATCTGCACCAGGCCTATCTCCTTCCTTGCTAACCTGTGTCACTGTCTTTCTCACATCTCTTCCTGGATGTCCTCTCACTACCTCAAGCTAAATCTCCCCAAAACTGAGCTCCTTATTTGCCCTCCTTCCAAAATCTCCACCCCAATCTCTCTATAACTGTTGACAACTCCATCATTACCCCTACCCCGCATGCCCGATGTCTTGGGGTCACACTTGACTCAGATCTTTCTTTCACTCCTCACATTCAGTCCTTGGCTAAATCCTGCCGCTTCCACCTTAAAAATATCTCTAAAATTAGACATTTACTTACACAAGACACAACTAAGATTTTAATCCACTCTCTTATCCTTTCCCGCCTCGATTACTGCAACTCTGTCCTCTCTGGTCTCCCCAGCTCCTTTACAATCCATAATGAATGCCTCTGCGGGGCTCATCTTCCTTACACGTCGCTTCTTCATCTGCTGCACCTCTCTGCCAATCTTTTTACTGGCTTCCTCTTGCCTCCAGGATTAAACACAAAATTCTCACTCTGACATACAAAGCCCTCAACTGCACTGCTCCCCCCATATCTCTGACCTTGTCTACAGATACTCTCCCTTCCCGTCCCCTTCGCTCTGCTCATGACCTCCTACTCTCCACCTCTCTTGTTACCTCCTCACACTCCCGCTTACAGGACTTCTCCAGACTCCCATCTTGTGGAACTCTGAATCGCTCCACAAGACTCTCCCCCAGTTTTGAAAACTTCAAGCGCTCCCTAAAGACTCTACAGTTCAGGGATGCATATAACCTACACTAACCTTTCTTTATACCGTTTCCTCTCCTCCATTGCTATCCCATTGAACCCCCTTAGTATGTAAGCCTTGGAGCCATGCTGTTTGTAGATCACCTTCTTTAGAGCTGACTACAACAGTGCAACTCTTGGCAGGGCCCTCTACCCATCTGACTCCCTATAAAGGTTTCCTTGTATTCCGCCTATGTTTATAGCGCTATAGAATCTGTTGGCGCTCTACAAATAACCGATAATAATAATTGTGTACAGGCAGCTTGGTTCCTACAGTAACATCAGAGGCAGGATCAGTTTGAGACATCTTACAAAATGTAATAATAAAGAAAAAACATTTAAACAAAATATCCAATTTCCTCAAAAACATAATTTATGTAAGAACTTACCTGATAAATTCATTTCTTTCATATTGGCAAGAGTCCATGAGCTAGTGACGTATGGGATATATAATCCTACCAGGAGGTGCAAAGTTTCCCAAACCGCATAATGCCTATAAATACACCCCTCACCACACCCACAATTCAGTTTAACGAATAGCCAAGAAGTGGGGTGATAAAGAAAGGAGTAAAAAGCATCAACAGAGGAATCTGGAAATAATTGTGCTTTATACAAAAAAATCATAACCACCATAAAAAGGGTGGGCCTCATGGACTCTTGCCAATATGAAAGAAATGAATCAGGTAAGTTCTTACATAAATTATGTTTTCTTTCATGTAATTGGCAAGAGTCCAGGAGCTAGTGACGTATGGGATATCAAATACCCAAGATGTGGAACTCCACGCAAGCGTCACTAGAGAGGGAGGGATAAAAATAAACAACAGCCATATGCTGAAAAATTCATCCACAACCCAAAATATAAGTTATTCTCATGAAGAAAAGAAAAACTTAAAACATCAGCAGAAGAATCAAACTGAAACAACTGCCTGAAGAACTTTTCTACCAAAAACTGCTTCTGAAGAAGCAAAAATATTAAAATGGTAGAATTAAGTAAATGTATGTAAAGAAGACCAAATTGCCGCTTGAAAATTTGAACTGAAGCTTCATTCTTAAAAGCCCACGAAGTGGCGACTGATCTAGTAGAATGAGCTGAAATTCTCTGAAGCGGGGCTTAACCCGACTCCAATAAGCTTGAAGAATCAAAAAAGGTTTTTCTGACCTTTCCTAGGACCAGAACATATAACAAATAGACTTGAAGTCTTTGCTTAGTAGCTTAAATATAATATTTCAAAGCTCTCACCACATCCAAAGAATGAAAAGATCTTTTCCAAAGAATTCTTAGGATTAGGACACAAGGAAGGAACAACAATTTCTCTACTAATGTTGTTAGAATTCCCAACCTTAGGAAAAAATAGAAATGAAGTCCGCAAACCGCTCTATCCCTGATGAAAAATCAGAAAAGGAGATTCACAAGAAAAAAACAGATAGCTCAGAAATTCTTCTAGCAGAAGAGATGACCAAAAGGAACAATACTTTCCAAGAAAGTAGTAAAATGTCCAAAGAATGCATAGGCTCAATATGGAGGAGCCTGTAAAGCCTTCAAAACCAAATTAAGACTCCAAGGAGGAGAGATTGATTTTATGACAGGCTTAAATACAAACTAAAGCCTGTACAAAACGGTAAATATCAGGAAGTTTAGCAATCTTTCTGTGAATCAAACAGAAAGAGCAGAGATTTGTCCCTTCAAGGATCTTGCAGACAAAACCTTATCCAAACCATCCTGAAGAAACTGAAAAATTCTTGCAACTTTAAAAGAATGCCAAGAGAATTTATGAGAAGAATATCATAAAATGTAGGTCTTCCAAACTCAATAATAAATCTTTCTAGAGATAGATTTATGAGCTTGTAACATAGTATTAATCACTGAGTTAGAGAAACCTCTATGACTTAGCACTAAACGTTCAATTTCCATACCTTCAAATTTAATGATTTGAGATCCTGATGGAAAAATGGACCTTGAGACAGTAGGTCCGGCCTTAACGGAAATGGCCACGGTTGGCAACTGGATATCCGAACAAGATCCGCATACCAAAACCTGTGAGGCCATGCTGGAGCCACCAGCAACACAAATGATTGTTCCATGATGATTCTGGAAATCACTCTTGGAGAAAGAACTAGAGGCGGGAAAATATAAGCAGGATAATAACACCAAGGAAGTGTCAGCGCACCCACTGCTTCCGCCTGAAAATCCCTGAACCTCGACAGGCATCTGGGAAGTCTCTTGTTTAGATGAGAGGCCATCAGATCTATCTGTGGAAGACCCCATATCTTGAACAATCTGAGAAAACACATCTGGACTAGAGGAACCCACTACCCCAGGATGTAAAGTCTGACAGCTGAGATAATCCGCCCTCCCAATGTCTATATTGGGATATGCACCGCAGAAATTAGACAGGAGCTGGATTCCGCCAAAGCAAGTATCCGAGATACTTCTTCATAGCTTGTAGACTGTCAGTCCAACCCTGCTGATTGACAAATGTCACTGTATGTGATATTGTCTGTTTGAAAATAAATGAACAGTTCTCTCTTCAACAAAGGCCAAAAACTGAAGAGCTCTGCCAAATAGCACGGAGATCTAACATATTGATTGGTAATATAACATCTTGAAATTTCCAAAACCCCTTCTGCTGTCAGAGATCCCCAAACAGTTCCCCAACCTGAAAGACTTGCATCTGTAGAGATCATAGTCCAGGTTAGCCGAACAAGAAGCCCCTTGAACTAAAACACTGGTTATTTACCACCATGTCAGAGTGTGTCAAATCTTGGGATTTAAGGATATTAATTGAGATATCTTAATAAAATCCCCTGCACCATGGATTACAGCAAACAAAGCTGGAGAGGTCTCATGTGAGAACGAGCAAAGGGAAAAGCGTCCAATGCTGCAGTCATGAGACCTAAATTTTCCATGCACATAACCACTGAAGGAAAAGACTGAGACTGAAGGTGCCGACTTTCAAACGCCTCGTGTCTGTTAGAGACAGAGTCATGGACACTGAATCTATCTGGAAACCTAAAAAGGTGACCCCTGTCGGAGGAATCAAGAAACTCTTTGGTAAATTGATCCTCCAACCATGTTTCTGAAGAAACAACACTGGTTGATTAGTGTGAGATTCTGCAGAATGGAGGACTGAGCTAGTACCAATACCATCCAAATACAGAAACACCGCAATACCCTGCTCTCTGGTTTCCATAAAGCAAGGCACCAAAATATTTTTTTTAAAGAGATTCTTTGAGCGGCTGCCAATCAAAAAAATGGAAAAGCAACGAATTGGTAACGCTTCTCTAGAAAAGAGAATCTCAGGAACTGATAATGATCTGAATGAATCAGAATATAAAAGGTATACATCCTGCAATTCAATATGGACCTAAAATGTCCTTGCTGAATAAAGGCAGAATAGTCCTTAAAGACACCATTTGAAAAATTGGTATTCTTACATAACAATTCAAAATTTTCAGATCCAGAATTGGTCTGAATGAAATTTCCTTCTTTGAGACAAAGAATAGATTTGAATAAAAAAAAAAACAGACCTTGTCCCTGAAAAGGAACTGGCATGACTACCCCTGAAACTCCAGGTCTGAAATACACTTCAGGAAAGCCTGAGCTTCAACTGGATTTGCTGGGATACGTGAGAGAAAAACATCTTCTCACAGGAGGATTTATTCAGAATCCTATTCGAAACCCCTGAGAGACAATACTCAAACCATTTATTTGGACCGAATTATCCAAAATTTTCTTGAAAAAAAACCTTAATCTACCCCTACCAGTTGAGCAGAATGAGAGTCGCACCTTCATGCCGACTTAGGGGCTGGCTTTTTGGTTCTTAAATGGGTTGGATTTATTCCATTTAAAGAAGGTTTCCAAATGGAAACAGATTCCATAGGGAAGGATTAGGTTTTTGTTCCTTATTGAAAAAAAGAACAAAAACAATTAGAAGCTTAATATTTACCTTTAGGTCTCTTATTACCTTGGAAAGAAGAAATAGCAATCTAGACTTAAAAGTCATAACAACAATCCAAGATTTAAGCCTCAAACTCTTGTAGCTAAGAATAGCTATAGACAAAATCTAACATCAATCTTAATGATTTCAAAAAAGGCATCCAGAACTGATTAGTATGTTGCAGAAAGCGAACAACTACTAAATAAATCAGAATCCAATTATTGTTGCGCTAAATCTCCAACAAAAAAGTTGATGCAGCTGCAACATCAGCCAAAGAAAATGCAGGCCCGAGACGACCTGAATATAAATAAGTTTTTCTTAGATAAGATTCAAGTCTCCTATCTAAAAGAACTTAAGTACTATCTTCCATAGGAATAGAGGTACATTCAGCAAGAGTTTCAGAAATGGGAAAAAATGCAAATAGAATAGCCCTCTGACATAGAAAAAGGCAAGAGGGAAAAGCAATGGGGCAAATAAATATTGAAAAACATTTAGCACCAAGTATGACGCACAACGTAACTGGAAAAAAAAAATTTTGGCCGCCAACCATGTCCGGAAATGACACACTCACGTCACTAACAACGCAACCCTGTATGAACCTCTACGTCAATTACGACGCCGGAAATGATGAACTTGCGTCAACGGACGTGCCTTTCGCGCCAAAAAAGTTTCGCGACAAGAGTGACGCAATAAAGTGTAGCATTTGGCGCACCAGCGAGCCAAAGTCAGCCTGCAATTTAAAACAAAGTAATCAATTGAATAAAAGACTAAACCCCAGGTAAGAAAAATATTTCTTAATATTAACTTCCCCAATTATGAAACTGACAGTCTGCAAAAAGGAAATACATGAACCCTGACTCATGGCAATATAAGTACAATACATATATTTAGAACTTTATATAAATGCATAAAGTGCCCAAACCCATAGCTGAGGTGTCTTAAGTAATAAAAAAACATACTTACCAAAAGACACCCATCCACATATATCAGATAGCCAAACCAGTACTGAAAGAGTATCAGTAGAGGTAACGGTATATGAGAGTATATCGTCGATCTGAAAAGGGAGGTAGGAGATGAAATCTCTACGACTAATAACAGAGAACCTAGAAATAGATCCCTGTGAGGAAAACCCATTGCATTCAATAGGTGATACTCCCTTCACGTCCCCTCTGACATTCGCTGTACTCCTGAGAGGAATCGGGCTTCAACAATGTGAGAAGCGCCATATCATCGTAGAAATCTTAGCACAAACTTACTTCACCACCTCCATAGGAGGCAAAGTTTGTAAAACTGATTTGTGGGTGTGGTGAGGGGTGTATTTATAGGCATTATGAGGTTTGGGGAAACTTTGCCCCTCCCTGGTAGGATTATACTATCCCATTACGTCACTAGCTCATGGGACTCTTGCAATTACATTAAAGAAATAGCAGTTTCAGGAATGGGAAAAAATGCTTATGCTAAAATACTTAAATGAAAATAAAATCAAAAAGCAAACATCATAGTCCTCTGTAAACAAATGAGCAGAGAGCAAAAGAGGGAAAGACTTAATAAGAATTTTTTAGCGCCAATGACTCAAAGATGATGCAAATGCAGAGAAAAAAAAAAAACTTTTGACACCAAAGTTAACAAGAAATGACACGACTTGTGTCATAACAAGCGCAACTTCGAGCGGAAACAAATTTTGCGTTCAACAACAAACGCAACCTCAGCAACAAAAAATATTTGCGCCAAGAATGACGCAATAAATGAACGCATTTTGCGCCATTCACGAGCCTAATTTGCCCGTGAAAAAATTGAAAAAAACAAGTCTGAAGTTACAATGGCTGGAACCCCAGGAAAAAAAATTACTAAATTTCTCCCCAAAAATAATTTCCCTGCTGAAACTGTTAGACTGCAAAGGGAAATAAACATAGACCTGACTCATGGCAAATATATGCAAAATATATTGAAACTTCAAAATATAAAGTGCCAAACATAGCAGAGTGTCTTAAAAATTAATACATACTTACCTGAAGACACCCATCCACATATAGCAGACAGCCAAACCAGTACTGAAACATATCAGCAGAGGTAATGGTAAAGTAGTATAATGTCAATCTGTAAAGGGAGGTGGCAGATGAATCCCCCGACCGAATTTACAGAGAGCCTTAGAATAGATTTCCCATAGATGAAAACATGGCATCATCAGGCAATACACCCTTACACATCGCTCAAAAAACTGAACTCTTGAGAGGATTGGGCTTAAAAATGCTTAGAAGCACCACTTCACAGAAGAAAATCAAGCATGACTTGCTTCACCATCCTCCAACGAGGCAAGAAGTTTGTAAAACTAAGGTAACGAGCGAGGTGGGAGGTGTATTTATAGGCATTTTGAGGTTTGGGAAACTTTTCCCCCCTCCTGGTAGGAATGTATATCCCATACGTCACCTAGCTCATGGACCTCTTGCCACCTACATGAAAGAAATATCTGTTATACTTCCAACTATACCATAGCCATAAAAGAGGTGAACCTGCATGGTAAAGCCTTCTCATAAAGCATAAAATAGGGTCTTACCTATTTTCTGTAAAGTTGATTCTAGAAAGAATATAAAGAAGAGAAACAGTGTAGTGCAGGACACTGTGCTTCTATAGGAGGCGCTAGTGAGCCAAAATGTATGTGGATTTATAAATATGTATATTATATATAAAAAAAGGGGGTTAGTCAGTTCCCCTATATATACAGTAGATAAAAAACAAAAAAAACCACCAATAGGTATGTTAAGACCTATAAAAAGTAATCGGGCTAGCCAAGAAATAGTCCAATGTGTGTCTTCCAGTCCCAAACTTGATAGGCTGCTCTCTGTCGTCACCCCAAAGGATGATGTACTTCTGTAGTGGTAAGATAAAAAACAAAACAGAGGCGCCACATGTGTAGGTCAATATAAACAAGGAAAACCAAACAGCAGCAGATTAAGGGTACTCACAAAAGGAGCGGCACTCTGGTGTGCCAGCGGGGACAGGCTGGTGTTTTTACAGCAAACCAGCTAGCTGTATAACAGGTCCACAACGGAGACAGTCAGCACTGGAATTCTCTGCTTGTGAGTCCTCTAGCCGGTGTTCCTGGTATAAATTTTCCTTCAGCTGGAGCTGCAGTAAAGAAGATCTTCTTTACTCACACTGGTCAGCTGCAATTGTGACCATTTTTTCCAAATATTCAGGAAAGTTTTTCTGTTGTACAGCAGCCCTCCCTCTTGCTCCACTGCAGCTCCAGCTGAAGGAAAATTTATTACCAGGAACACCGGCTAGAGGACTCACAAGCAGAGAATTCCAGTGCTGACTGTCTCGTTGTGGACCTGTTATACAGCTAGCTGGTTTGCTGTAAAAACACCAGCCTGTCCCCGCTGGCACACCAGAGTGCCGCTCCTTTTGTGAGTACCCTTAATCTGCTGCTGTTTGGTTTTCCTTGTTTATATTGACCTACACATGTGGCGCCTCTGTTTTTGTTTTTATCTTACCACTACAGATTCTAGAAGAATGTGCTTGTTTATAATAAAAGCTAAACACAAAAGAGTATAATTACACTGGTAAAAAAATTTGTAGCTTATAGATTACAGTCCATCCTGAACAAGAGGAAAAAATTAATTAAGATGTTCAGTAGAAAGGCTAATCTTATATCAATGTGAAATTGTAGGGTTTCAGGCTTTGGACTTTGTTTTTATTTAAATTGAAAGACTTCACTGCTGAGTGCTACTAGGGTAAGTCAAGATATGCCCAAATCTAGGAATGGACACTGAGAAAAAAAATGGCATCTTACAGCAAATGTAAAAAATGAAAGCCAAATGATTGCAAACATCAAATTATATTTTATAATTTCAAAGATTGTAACTGAAAAGACTTCACATTGCCTCAGTTGCTTTTATTAATTTAGATAGTATTTTTCTTTTTTTTCTTCAAACAAATATGCATGAAAAATCCAGTAGCTCAAAATTTCAGACAATGTAAAAAGCAACAGACATTTACCTGTAACCACAGGCATCACCTTTAACAAAGGAGATTCAATGTACAGATTTGCAGCCATCAACTATTCAAGTACAAAATATACAATTATATTGAACACAAAAATGCATATACACAGCAGACATGCATAAAGGCAAATATGTGCAGAACAGTGTTTCCCTTATTTTCCATTACAAGTCTGGACAAAACATGTTCTATGGCCAAACGCAATCAACATACATTAGCATTTCATGAAAACATACTTCTAAATAATTATTCAAGCTACAAAATCAGACTGATCAAGACAAAACAAGTACTAAGATAATGTTCAAGAAAATATACAAATACATTATGTACAAGTTTACATAGGAACTGTAATATAAGAAAAATATGTGCATTTATACTTTTTTTGGCCTACCGGGGAGGGGGGGGGGGGGAATTAGTAGGGACATTTCACACCTACATTGTTCAAGATCAAAACACTTCCATATAACAAACCGTTAAAGTTTATAAAGTTCTTAAACCTATAGACTTTAGAGTGTTGCAAGAGCATACCCCTTCCATATTAGTGCTACGTTAACAATGGGGTTAATGGTTGTTAATCAGAAGATACATGTGGAAGACCAACACCAGTTAAGCATACTTATTTGCCATTTATTAGATTGATAGTGTACATTTAAATTCCTTCATGCTATGGAAAGCCATCTAGAGTAACACTTCACCAGAAAGAAGGATTATAGAGTCACACAGAGAAATGTTATGTTTCATATGCATCAAATACGTTGTATCTGAAGCTAATGCTTTTATCTGTGACCTACCTGGTAAAAACCAAATGTGCAAAATATTATGTTTGGAAGGACTCAAGAATATCTGTCTAATTTCCTACTTGCCGAAATCCTTAAAACCAAATAATTCTTGGAAAATGTTTCAAGTCTTTAAAATGAAAATATGTATGCATTTTTGAGGCCATTTGATGTCCATTTACTTTTTTAAATAGGGGGTGGGTGATATAAAACCACCATAGAGACACTTAACTGAAGACAAAAATTTTAACTTAAAGTTATTACATTTAAAGAAACTGCAAAGTTTTTACTACATGAAGAAAATACAGCCTTAAAACTTCAAAACTTTATAAATCCTGTAGCAAAATGTCTTAGTAATGAAAGCTTTAAAAACTGTGGGTGCCTTAATACTTGCTACCAGCAGAAAAAGAGATTTTAATGTGGCCAAACAATACTCTTCTCTGTAAATTGGAGTATAGAAGGCTGAACGTAATTGCAAGGGTATCTGGCTTACTAGATTTAAAAAAAATCTCCAAAACAAATTTTATTTACCTTTTATATTATTCAAATAGGTCTGAAAACAGGCTGGAGGGAAACTCTGATCTTAATAGATGAGGTTTTGCAGAAACTGAATGAGTCGAAATTAGTTTCTGATACACTATATAAATTTTCATTTACATAAACAATGGACAAAATGATCAAGGAACATATATACTCAACAACAAAAACATTCTAAGCACAGGCTGGCCAGAAATAGCATAAAAATTATGTTTACTAATGGTGTTCAAATGTTGCTTTGTTTGGTTAATGGCTATTTTATTTTTGAAAAGGAGCTTTTAAACAGGAACAATTTCCATAAATAAAGATATTTTCTATGTTTTTAGTTTAACACATGATTCTGTTTTCACAAAAAAAATAATAGTATAGAACGCATTATATATATATATATATATATATATATATATATTATATATATATATAAAATGCGTTATGAGATAGATATTGAAACCAAAAATTTCACAGTACGACAATAATAGAAGTATGGTCCCAAATTTCTAAGGATTTTTATAAGAATTATGTAACTTCAATTTTCTTCTGCATTTTAAATGCTGCAATACTTATAAAAACATACAAACAGTGTACAGTGCTGCTGAAAAAGCTATTCACAAAATAATGTTTTTCTTTACATTGTAAACCAACCATTGAAGATTTGACAGGCCTTTGAAAAATATTATTTTACAGAGGAAAAAATGTATATGTAATCCATCGGTAAAAAAAAAGAACATATTCACTAAAGAGTAACATTTGTTATATTTCAAAATTAACCTTTAACAATATGGGAAGAAGAAAATTATCAAAATATCATAGGAGATAAAATTACAGCACTGATTTACAAAAATAGATATTAAGGCTGAAATAGCAAGATGTATTTTCTGTAAAATGTCTATCTCTTCCCTCTTTTGTTTCCAGCTGGAGGCTTCTTAAGCTGAAGCATCTGTCCCTCCTGTCCCAAAACCTGTTGATGAGGGGTTGAGACTCCAAAGGTTAATCCAGCAGATGCATTTATGCCAGGATTACTGAAATTAAATCCAGCCGTAGACAGAGCTGCCAAAGCCTTTAGGAAAGATAAAGTAAAATTGATACTATTACTTTAAGGATAGGAAAGGCTTTATAGTTAGCCAAACTGTTGAGCATATTAAAGTGAATGTCAATTTTTAGTAATTAGTGCCCAGCTTTTAAAAATACTTTTAAAAACAGGGGCACTTTCATTGATGAAAGTTTACATTGCACTGGATTTGTAGAAAAACTTACATTTTTCTTACCCAAAGCCGGATCGCCGATTCCAGCCTCAGTTCCTCTGTACTGACGTCAGAAATTACAAATCGGCTTCCTGCAATCATGGCTTTCTTCCCCAGAGCACCAATCTCATGATGCCCGGCTGTGATTGGAGGAAGCCGGTTTCGTCATTGCTGTGTTTGTACAGCAGGAAGAAGGCGGCGGGGGATAGTCGGTCCGGCTTTGCAGAAGTAAAAAGGTATTTCTACAAATCCAGTGCAATTGATGAACGTTTACATTGCATCGTATTTGTATAAAATGATCCCCTGCCTTCTTCTTCCTGCTGTACAAACACAGCAATGACAAAACCGGCTTCCTCCAATCACAGCCGGGCATCACGAGATGGACGCTCTGGGGGGAAGCCATGATTGGAGGAAGCCGGTTTTGTCATTTCTGAAGTCAGTACAGAGGAACCGAGGCTGGGATCGGCGATCCGGCTTTGGAGAAGAAAAATTTAAGTATTTCTACAAATCCGGTGCAATGTAAACTTTCATCAATGAAAGTGCCCCTGTTTTTAAAAGTATTGCTGAAAATTGACATTCACTTTAAAGTTAACATATTTACATCCTGTCAATTTTATTTAAGGAGATGATAAAAAAACTGATAAAGCAACCAAAAGAAAAAAAGAATAATTGAAGATCTTGGAAGGGAGGGAAACTCCAGCACAGGGAGAAAAGAAAAAAAAAGTTAAAAGTAAAATATTACTTCTAATGAATAAACAAATATAAATTACTTTTAGTGAAAAAAAAATAAATAGAAGAAAGTGTACTGAAAAACTTCTATGAATATAAAAAATTAAAAAGAATATGAAGACAAAATAGACAAAGTGTGACTGGAAAAAACTAAACTTTATTGCCTTCCTCTAGCCTCCTACACAGTACATAAAACTAATTACTATTACTATCAATTCACATTAGGTTACTGAACCATTACATCTTACTTTCAGTTTTATGAGCCCTGGGTGCAACATTTACTTTTATATTTTAATAATTTATTCCACCACTCTCTCATATCCATATATTCTTATTTCATTTCTTTCCCAATATAGTCCATTTCCTCTATTTTGTAAAGTTTCCACCTTATCTTTCAATTATATTATTGTGGGAAACTCTGATTTCTGCCATGCGCTAGTTTATCAATAATTTTGCTGCATGAATCCTATTCAAAAATATGTTCCTTATTAACAGTTTTAATCTTAATAATGGTTTAATTAGTAATACTACTATAGGGCATTATTTCATGCTTTCTTCAAGTACTCTTATTTCTTTCACTTTTTACCCCCCAATTTTTTTTTACACTTCCACCATGTTTTCCTTTTCCAAAGTACCCTTTCCCACCATTTACAATTCAACATTTATCACTTGCGTTAAGATATTTTATTCATACATGTGTCCTAACATTTCAATTTGCTTAGGAGCAGATGCTACAGGTTTTGTGACTGCAACATATACAACAGGCAACCTGCATACATCCACAAAAGAAACACCTGCGAATGGGCCTACCTACCCTGTGTATGCCATCACAAAACATGTACAATAAAATTTAAAAAATGCTTGTAAGTGAATGGGTAATGCACAACTGCAATTATGGCAACAAATGAACCAAAAGGTCAATCTGGCCTATATTTCTATCTCTAAAATATAGGCATGAAAAATTTTCAGGACTATCTCTGCATGCCACCCCGAAATCTTACACCCCCCCTTGTGGTATTTGTCCTACAACAGTTTGTGATAGTCTTCACCCATGGATTATTATAATTGCTCCTGAACCTGTTTTTCCTCTACATAAAAAAAAAAAACAATTTAATACTTACTAGATAAATTCCTTCATTCCAGATAGGGAAGAGTCTACGGCTTCATTCCTTACTGTTGGGAAATACAACACCTGGCCACCAGGAGGAGGCAAAGAAACCCCAGCCAAAGGCTTAAATCTCCCTCCCACTTCCTCATTACCCAGGTCTTTCTGTCAAACAAAGAAAAGTAGGAGAAAAATTAGGGCATAAATGGTGCCAGAAGAATAAAATAAATAGGGAACAGCACATAGACAAGAAAAAACGGATGGGGGGCCGGGGACTTCTCCCTCTCTGGAAGGAAAGGAATTTATCTGGTAAGCCATAAATTATGTTTTCCTTCCTAAGATAGGGAGAGTCCACAACTTCATTCCTTACCTGTTGGGAAACTATAACCCAAGCTCCAGAGGACACAGAATGAATAACGGGAGGGGAACAAAAAGGAAGAGGCGGACCCTTATTCTGAGGGCACCACAGCCTGCAAAACTTTTCTCCCAAAAGCTGCTTTAGCCGAAGCAAAAAACATCAAACTTGTAAAATTTTAAAAAGTTTGTAAGGAGGACCAGGTAGCTGCCTTACAATCTGATCCATAGAGGCCCTCGTTCATAAAGGCCCAAGAGGAAGCCACTGCTCTAGTCGTAAGCTAAGCGGATTACACTCCTTAACCAAAAAGATAGGGAAGTCGAAGTAGCCTTCTGCCCCTTACGCTTCCCCGAATAGACAACAGAGGAAGATTGTCTAAACTCCTTAGTAGCTTGAAGATAGAACTTCAAAACACGAACCACATCCCAAATTGTAAAGTAAACGTTCCTTCGATGAAGGAGGATTAGGACACAAGAAAGGTGCCACTATCTCCTGATTGATGTTGCAATCTGACACAACCCTTAGGAAAGAAAACCTAATTTAGTACGTAAAACTGCCTTATCTGCATGAAAAATCAGATAAGGGGCTTACATTGCAAAGCAGAGATCTCAGAAAACTGAGCCAGAGGCTAATAACCCAATAAAAAGAGAACCTTCCAAGATAACAATTTAATGTCAACGAAATGCAGAGGCTCAAACGGAACCTGTTTGCAAAACCCAAAGAACAAGTTTTAGGCTCCAAGGAGGAGCCCCAGATTTAAACACAGTCTGATCCTAATCAGAGCCTTAACAAAAGGGCTGGAAGCTCAGTCAGTCTCTTGTGCAATAAAGCCGACAGGGCCGAAATCTGTCCCCTCAGTGAACTAGCAGAAAGGCCCTTCTCCAGCCCAACCTGGAGAAAAGATAAGATCTGGCCAACCTTAACTCTGTGACAGGAAAAACCACGCGCTTCACACCAGAATAAGTAGGTCCTCCACACCTTGTGGTAGATACAGAGTAAACTTGTTTACGAGCTTGAATAAGAGTATCAATGACATTCAGAGAAACCTCTCTTGGCTAAACACTAAGTGTTCAATCTCCTCACGTTCAGCCTCAGAGAATCTAGATTTTGTTTGAACAAATGGACCTTGCATCTGGCAGGTCTCTGCGACAAGGTAACTTCCACAGAGGAGATGAGGACATCCCCAACTAGATCCGCAAAACCACATCGTTAACAGCTACGATGGAGCAATTAGGATTACTGATACCTGCTCCTGCTTGATGCGGGCCACCACTCGAGGAAAAAGCGGTAATAGAGGAAAAAGAAGAATGAGTTTGAACCTCCACGGCACGGCAAGTGCATCTATTAGATCCCACTTGTGAATCCCTTGACCTCGACAAGTACCAGGGTAGCTTGGTATTGAGACGGGACGTCATGAGATCTATCTCCGGCGTCCCCCCACTTGCTGCATATCTCTGCAAACACCTTGGGATGGAGAGACCATTCCCCTGGATGGAAGGATTGCCTGCTGAGAACTCCCAGTTGTCCACACCCGGAATGTAGATCGCTGACCAGCGAACAGCTGTGGGCCTCCGTCCACCTCCCAGAATCTGAGATATCTACATCATCAAGGAACTTCTCGATCTCCCCCTGATGGTTGATGTAAAGCCACCATGGTTATATTGTCTAATTGGAATATGATGAAGTGGCCAAGCCTTCAAAGGCCTTGAAGATTGCCCGTAGTTCCAAAATATTGATCGGGAGGGAGGACTCCTCCTGAGTCCACAACCCCAAACCGCTCCCCCATCCGGATAGGCTTTGCGTCGTAATCACAAATCTCCCAGGATGGTCTAAGAAGCATGTCCCTCGGGACAGTGATCCCGGATACAGTCACCAAGAAAGCGATTCTCTCGACCGGCTGTTTAATTCCATACAATCTGTTGAGACAGATCTGAATGATTGCCGTTCCACTGCCTTCAGCATGCACAGTTAGTAAAGGTCTGAGACGGAACCTGGCAAAAGGAATGATGTCATTGCAGGACACCATGAGACCAATCACCTCCATACACTGACAAAACAGACGGGACTCAAGGAGGTCGGAGGCAAGACATGCCGAAGTTAGCTTGCAACATCTCTGGTCTGTTAGAAATATCTCATGGATATGCAGTCTATTATAGTACCCAGAGTACCCTGGAACCTGAGATAAGAGAACTCTTTTGCAAGTTTATCTTCCATCCAGTGATCGAAGAAGACTGAGAAGGGACTCCGAGAATTCTTCCGCAAGACGAAAAGATGGTGCTTGCACCAGATATTGTCCAAGTATGAGGCTACTGCAATACCTCCCGAGTTCTGGGCAACGGTTAGAAGGGCCCCCCAGAACCTTCCTAAAGATACTTGCAGCAGTAGCTAGGCCAAATGGAAAGGCAATGAACTGGAAGTGCTGGTCCAGAAATTGCAAACCTCAGGAAACTGAAAGTGTTCCCTGGTGGATTTAAACATGAATGTAAGCGTCCATCAGATCTATAGAGGTCATAAACAGGCCTTCCTGAATTAAAGGAAGGATGGACCTTCTCGTCTCCATCTTGAAGAAAGGGACACTGAGAAATTTGTTTAAGCACTTTAGGTCCAGATTGGGCAAAAAGTTTCACTCCTCCTTTGGGACCACCGAAAAGGTTTGAATAGAACCCCAAACCCTCTTTCTTCGAAGGCACTGGGACAAAAAACTCCTAAGGAGGATAGATCCCGAACGCACCCTAGAAATTGCATCCATCCTTTTAGTCTGGTAGACAGATTCGAGAGAAGGAAATCTGCCCCTTGGACGGATGCGATTTGAAAGCCTATCTTGTATCCTGAGATACCACCTCCCAGGACCCACGGATCATGTACGTCCTTGAACCAGGCGTCTGAAAAAAGAGATGTTTGCCCTCTACACGATCTGATCAAGGATCGTGGGGACCGCCCTGCATTCCGATTTGTTTTCGACGGACTTCTTATTCTGCTTGGATTTATTTCCGGACTGAGCTGGCTTCCAAATACTCCTGGATTGCTCGGGCTTGGAGGAGGATTGTTGTCGCTGGGATTTGTCAGAAAGAAAATTAGA
The DNA here is from genome assembly GCF_027579735.1 of Bombina bombina. Taxonomy (NCBI): domain Eukaryota; kingdom Metazoa; phylum Chordata; class Amphibia; order Anura; family Bombinatoridae; genus Bombina; species Bombina bombina. Next base: position 1,129,687,174 of record NC_069501.1, read on the forward strand.
AGATTGTCGTCTCTTAGACTTGTACTTATCTTGCGGTAGGAAGGCACCCTTGCCTCCTGGTAACTGTAGAAATACAGGGAGTGCAGAATTATTTAGGCAAGTTGTATTTTTGAGGATTAATTTTATTATTGAACAACAACCATGTTCTCAATGAACCAAAAAACTCATTAATATCAAAGCTGAATAGTTTTGGAAGTGTTTTTAGTTATAGCCTATTTTAGGGGGATATCTGTGTGTGCAGGTGCTATTTACTGTGCATAATTATTAGGCTCAACTTAACCAAAAAAACAAATATCCTCATTCAATTATTTATTTTTACCAGTGAACCAATATAACATCTCAACATTCACAAATATACATTTCTGACATTCAAAAACAAAACAAAAACAAATCGGGTGACCAATATAGCCCACCTTTCTTTGCAAGGACACTCAAAAGCCTGCCATCCATGGATTCTGTCAGTGCTTTGATCTGTTCACCATCAACATTGCGTGCAGCAGGCAACCACAGCCTCCCAGACACTGTTCAGAGAGGTGTACTGTTTTTCCCTCCTTGTAAATCTCACATTTGATGATGGACCACAGGTTCTCAGATCAGGTGAACAAGGAGGCCATGTCATTAGATTTTCTTCTTTTATACCCCTTTCTTGCCAGCCACGCTATGGAGACTTGGACGCGTGTGATGGAGCATTGTCATGCATGAAAATCATGTTTTTCTTGAAGGATGCAGACTTCTTCCTGTACCACTGCTAGAAGAAGGTGTCTTCCCGGAAAACTGGCAGTAGGACTGGGAGTTGAGCTTGACTCCATCCTCACCCGAAAAGGCCCAACAAGTTCATCTTTGATGATACCAGCCCAAACCAGTACTCCACCTCCACCTTGCTGGCGTTCTGAGTCGGACTGGAGCTCTCTGCCCTTTACCAACTCCAGCCACGGGCCCATCCATCTGGCCTATCAAGACTCACTCTCATTTCATCAGTCCATAAAACCTTTAGAAAAAATCAGTCTTGAGATATTTCTTGGCCCAGTCTTGACGTTTCAGATGTGTGTCTTGTTCAGTGGTGGTCGTCTTTCAGCCTTTCTTACCTTGGCCTTGTCTCTGAGTATTGCACACCTTGTGCTTTTGGGCACTCCAGTGATGTTGCAGCTCTGAAATATGGCCAAACTGGTGACAAGTGGCATCTTGGCAGCTGCACGCTTGACTTTTCTCAGTTCATGGGCAGTTATTTTGCGCCTTGGTTTTTCCACACGCTTCTTGCGACCCTGTTGACTATTTTGAATGAAAACGCTTGAATGTTCGATGATCACGCTTCAGAAGCTTTGCAATTTTAAGAAGTGCTGCATCCCTCTGCAAGATATCTCACTATTTTTGACTTTTCTGAGCCTGTGAAGTCCTTCTTTTGACCCATTTTGCCAAAGGAAAGGAAGTTGCCTAATAATTATGCACACCTGAATATAGGTGTTGATGTCAGACCACACCCCTTCTCATTAAAGAGATGCACATCACCTAATATGCTTAATTGTAGTAGGCTTTTGAGCTACTACAGCTTGGAGTAAGACAACATGCATAAAGAGGATGATGTGGTCAAAATACTAATTTGCCTAATAATTCTGCAACTCCTGTAATTGAGTCCAGGCCTGGACCAAATAAAATCTTCTCTTGAAGGGAAGAGAAAGGAGTCTGGCCTTAGAAGTCATATCCACAGACCAAGACTTCACCACAGCGCCGGCGGGCTAGGTCCGCAAAGCCAGAGGTCTTTGCATTTAGGTGAATAATTTGCATTTCTGATCACAGATAAAGAATTAGCAATTCTCAGAGCTTTAAGTCTGTCTTGAATATCCTCAAGGGAGACTCCACCCCATGAGTTCCGACACAAGAGTCGCACCAGTAGGTAGCCGCTCCGGCAACACCGCAGCCGCCGGTTGAAACAAAAATCCTGTATGTTGAAACATCTCAGAAAGGTTTCCATTTTCGTATCCATTGGCTCTCTGAATGAAGAACTAACCTCAAGAGGTATAGTAGTACGTTTAGCAAGCGTAGAGATAGCCCCACAAATCCAGTTGAGAGTCCGGGACCGGGAACAACTTTTTAAAAGTAGAGGAGGGGGGAAAGGAAGAACCAACTTCTTTCCCATCTCATTCTTAATAATGTTCGCCATTAACCGGCACAGGAAAAGTCAAAGGAACTTTCCTGCCTTGTAAACTATCCCCTAATTTAGGTATCATAGGTTCTTCAGGCAGTGCGGCCCTCTGGAACCTCTTACATAGACAGAACCTCCTTTAATAATAAACGCAAGTGCTCAATTTTAAATCTAAAAGACGGTTCCTCGCAGCAGGAGGCTTAGACGCCTAAGGACTCCAACCCAGAAAGTTTCAACCCTCTGAAGCTATAGAGGTTAACTCATCATCGGATAACTGGGACATAATAGCTAAATCCGATAATATTTAGATGACTCCAGGTAAGGAGAGCTAGGTTTACCTTTCTCTTGCATTTGTTAGAGCCGAGGTAATGCACTGAGGGCCGCAGACACCGCCGTTTGTTACTGTGCGGCAAAGTCCGCAGAAAGAAGGCCCCTCTGGAAGGAGGATTAAGAGGTGCTACGGGGAACTGCATGTGGAGTGGATAATGTAGCACAGGTATAAATCTCACGGGACGCCGAGTCCTAAGAGGTAGACGGCTCAGAGAGACTAAGAGCCTTAGCAGGCTTGTCTCCCTTCTTAGACTTTATAACAGTGTTAAGGCATGTGAAACATAATTAAGAGGGCAGGAAAAGCACGGTCTCCTCACAATATAAACAGGTATGATTTAGTACAGAAGGAGTACCTTCTAACATGTCAGAGTCCTCCATAGCTCAGATTATACCCACAGAAGGACACAAATAAAAACGTCTTTTTAATAAAGAAAAACATAATGTAGGAACTTACCTGATAAATTCACTTTCATATTGGCAAGAGTCCATGAGCTAGTGACGTATGGGATATACATAACTACCAGGAGGGGGCAAAGTTTCCCAAACCTCAAAATGCCTATAAATACACATCCCACAACACCCACAACTCAGTTTAACGAATAGCCAAGTAGTGAGGTGATAACAAAAGGATTAAAAAAGCATACAAAAAGAGGAACTGGAAAAATAATTGTGCTTTTATAAAAAAAAAAAAACATAACCACCATAAAAAGGGTGGGCCTCATGGACTCTTGCCAATATGAAAGAAATTAATTTATCAGGTAAGGTTCTTACAAAAATTATGTTTTCATTCATGTAATTGGCAAGAGTCCATGAGCTAGTGACATATGGGATAGAAATACACTTAATCCACACAATAATTAAGTTTTTCTTGAAAAAAAACAAATCAAAAGCAGTAGAATCAAACTGAAACAGCTGCCTGAAGAACTTTCCAACCTAAGACTGCTTCAGAAGAAGCAAAATACATTAAGATTTTAAAAACAATAAAAGTATGCAAAGCGACCAAATACTGCTTTGCAAACTTGCTCATCCGAAGCTTCATTCTGAAAAAGCTTAAGAAATGGTGACTGAACTTAGCAGAATTAGCTGTAAATCTCTAAAGCAGAACCTGCCCTGCCACCAAATAAGCCTTGAAAAACAAAAGCTTAGCGAGGATGCCAAAGAAATGGCAGAGGCTTTCTAACCTTTTCTGAAATCAGAAAAACAATAAATAGACTAGAAGTCTTCAGGAATCCTAATAACCTCGATAAAGAATTGCAAAGCTCTTACCACAATCCAAAGGATGTAAAGAACTCTCAAAGAATTCTTTAGGATTAGAATACAAAGAAGGAATAACTTTTTCTACTAAAGTTGAGCAAATTCACAACCTTAGGGAAAAAAACGAAAGTCCACAAAACAACGTACCTACATGAAAAAATCAGATAAGGAGACACAGAAGAGAGAGCTGATAAATCAGAAACTTTTCTAGCAGAAGAGATAGCCAAAAGAAACAACACTTTCCAAGAAAGTAGATAATCTTTTTATTTTAAACGTTTTTATCGAGAAAATCAAGAAAGGTTACATAAAAGAGAAGCGGCAGGTGAACACCTTTACAACAGTTATTACAAAATATCCTGGATATAAGGTTAAGATTGAGATTTACATCTTAAAGAATTAAATGTGGTAGTAATAAACTTTAAATGGACTTAGAGTCGCTTTACACATCCAAAAGTTGCAATAGAAAAAGGTTACCTGAACATAAATGCTTTGTCTACATTTTATAATTTAAATAAATAACAGTAAAACAAAATTATTCAACCATATATGTAAAACGTACAACTCAGAGTTGATTGGGATAAAATTATCTAACATCTTGTCAGGGGTATGATTATTGGGAGTCTGTATAGAGTAATAAGCTACGGAATGAACACAGGTGAGACAAAGAGGGAGTTTGCACCTTGGGAGACCTTACATTGGACTGACCGGGTATGTGGCTGTATATATATGTGTGTTTGTGTCAGAATGGTGGGTTACAAAACTGGTGGTGTAGGGAAGGAGGGGGTAGGGGGGATAATTTTATTTGGGTGAGAGTTCTGTGAGCTTTCATGCTAGTCTGGGAAAAGTGTGAGCCACTGGTGCCAAATTCTAGTGTGCAAGTCTGTCTTATCTAGTACTCGAAAGGAATATTGTTCCATCAGTCTGATGTGTCCTGATGGTGGATAGAATTTGCCGTTGAAGGAGGAGGACATTTTGTTTCTCCACGTCCCTGGCAATAGTCAGTTTAACTGCCATGAAAAGGTATATCGTGAGGGCCTCTGTAGGGTTGTCTAATGTGGGGACTGGCATGTGGAGAAGGGCGACTTCCGGTAGGTAGGGAGGACTAGATACCTAGGCGTTAAGTGTGTCGTATGATTTTTTCCACAGGGGCTGAATTTTTGGGCATGACCACCAGATGTGTATTTGCGTACCCGGTAGTCCGCCACAGCCGCCAGCCACAGAGGAGATTGTGCGTTGTATGTTTTGTGCAGGTGGACTGGGGACTAGGTGCCATCTGACTAAAATTTTCTAATGCAGCTCCCATAGAGTAGCACAGTGAAGTAGTTGTCTAGTTCTCTGTATCCTGCTCTGCATATGTCTATGTCCACAAGGAATCTTATTTCTTTCCTCCCAGGTGACATGTTTGTGGATTTTGAGGAAGGTTTTGTGTTGGTCAGAAGGGTGTAATGTAGGGATAGCGGGTGTTTGATGATGTGTGAGTTAGCCCACGTCTGTTCCCAGATGGTGGGGTGGCCGGAGGGCCTTTGTCGGGTATCCCCAGGAGCGAAGTAAGCAGCTAATCCGGTAGGTTTCAAATTGTAATTTCCGGGGGTATGTTGAATTTGGCACAGAGCTGCGGGTGAGAGAGTCCATTTGTCTGCCATTTGTCAAAATGTGTCTCGGGCAGTGTAAATAAAGCTGCTGACAAAGAGAGGGCAGGTGATGGGTGGGGCGAATGTTGGGATCATGTCGGATAGAGTCCCAAAGTTTTAATGCGTCATGAAGTGTGGGGTGTAGGGTCCTAGCTTATGTCTGTGATGTGAGGGGATCCATAAAAGATCTGTAAGGGTAAGGTGGGTGGTAATGTGGAAGATTCCACTAGGAACAAGCCAAAAGTATTCGCTTTAAGATTATTCCAGTCTAGGATGTGTGAGAGTCTGGAGGCGTTGAAGTAGGTAAAGAGGTTAGGGAAGAGCAAGTCCCGCCCTTGTGCGCAAGGTCGTTCTAAAGTGTGTCTGGCAGTCCTAGGCTGTCTGCCCTTCCCAGATATAGTGATTAGCCCTTGGAGCTTGTTCAATACAGGTCTTGGGATGTTGTATGGGATGCAGCGGAAGAGATAAGTGATTTTGGGGAGAAAGGACACTTTAATGGCCGCAATTCTCCCCGACCAAGATATTTTCTCTGTATTCCCATGTGCCTAACAGTTTATGGAACTCCCGTAAATCGCTCAGTGAAATTTTTGTATATGGTTGAAGTGGGATCTGAGTCAGGTGGACACCACCCAGTATCTTTACTGAATCAGTTCTCCAGTTAAATTTATATTGGTCTTGCAGGGCTTTAAGTGTCTGAGGTGGGATATTTACTGAGAGAGCTTCCGTCTTATCTATGTTTAGCTTATAGAAGCTTAAGGAGCTAAATGTCTCAATGATCTTGAAGACTGCTGGAATAGATTCTGTTGGGGAAAGTTAAAAATAGGGTGATGTCATCCGCGTAGAGCGAGATTTTGTGTGTATGTTTACTGGTTTCCTGACCTTTCACCGAGGGGTCTATCCTGATTGCTTGCGCTAAGGGCTCTATGGCTGTGGCAAAGAGTAATGGGGAGAGGGGGCAGCCCTGCCTAGTGCCATTGGTGATGGTAAATGTGTCTGATTGGAAGCCTGTGCCTCTTATTCGGGCAGTGGGGTGGGAGTAAAGAGCTTGAATGGCCTTAATGAAGGGGGCTGGGAACTTGAAGGTCTCTAATGTCTCCCATTAATAACTCCAACGCACCCTATCGAAGGCCTTTTCTGCGTCCAGGGACAAGGCCAGAAATTGGGCCTCGCCCCTGGACACAAGGTTAAGTATGTCTAAAATCCGTCTAGTGGCGTCAGGGCCCTCTCTGTCTGGGATAAATCCCACTTGGTCTGGGTGAATAATGGTAGGAATTACTCTCGACATTCTGTTGGCTAAAAGTTTTGCATATATTTTAATGTCTAGATTGAGGAGGAGATGGGTCTGTAACTGCCACAATGCTCTGAATTTTTTCCCTGGCTTAAGGATGTGTGATAATTACTGCCTCAAGAAACTCTTTGAAAGCTTTGAATGAGCCTTTTTGCATAACTTCCTGAAAGGTTCAGCAGAGTAGGGGAGCTAGTATTGCCTGATAGACTTTGTAGAAGCGGGCTGTGTAGCCATCTGGGCCTGGGGACTTCACTCGTTTTAGTGATTTATGATCACTAATGACCTCTTGTGGTGTAATCTGGGCTGTTAACAAGGGGGTGAGTGTTGGGCTCTAAAGTAGGGAGATGAAGGTTTGCTAGGAAGGTGGATGTGTCTGTGGGGGGTGGGGGGGTAAAGTTTAGCTTGGTCTGTTTCAATATTGTATAGTGACTGATAAAAGTCTTTGAAGGCTTTACCTATATCTCCCGGGAAAAGAGGGGTTTGACCATGTACGTTTCTAATGGTTAGTATCCTGGATTGCACTGAACGGTGACGTAATTTTTTGGCTAATAGAGACGTGGCTTTGTTACAAAATGAAAATATTGTTTTTTGACACCTCTCTAGGGTATCCATGTGTTCTTCTGTAGCTCAGCATCTTGTAGTTGTTGTATTATATCTCTTGGTGTTTGTTGTGTTAGTGGTGACAGAGTATGACTTGGTTAGCTGTTCTTTCAGTCGTCTAGCCTGGGCGACTAGGTGTGGAAAGGTTGGCGCCTCTCTGCTGTCTAAAGTCAGTCTCTAAGTCTATTAGGTGCCCTCTCAATACAGCCTTTAGCGTGGCCCATAGATTTTTGTTGGATGTTTGGAGGTCCATCATTTATTTCAAGGAAGTTAGTGATTATCTCCCTGTATTGCTACTCTTGGTAGGAGGGTTTGTGAGTAGTAATCTCTCAGTCTCCCAAGTCGGGGCCGGAGGGTAGGGAGGTGCGAGCGTCAACTAATCATTATGTAGGGCGTCATGGTCTGACACGATACTTGGTCTATTTGACGTGTGAAACCTTTTTCTAATAGGTCTAGCAGGTATGAAAAAGTAATTCAATTCGTGTGTACGATTTATGAGGGGGGGGAGTAGACAGGGTGGATGGAAGAGATCTCCAGACATCATATAGGTCATTATTGACAGATAAGAGATTCGAAAATGCTTTGGAGAGGGAAGATACCGATCTGTCTATGTGGAGAATCTTAGGGCCTAGTCTATCTATGTGGTGGTCCCATACAAGGTTGAAGTCGCCCTCCTAGGATAATTCCCCTTGTCTTATCTCTGATAGGTAGGTGCAGAGTCTTGGTGAGAAACGGCGCAAGTTGCCTATTATTTGGGGAGTTTAGGTTTGCAATAGTGATCAGTTTGGAGTTGATTTTGCATACAATTTATGATATATCCTGGCCTGGGTGTCTATCTCGGTGTGGATGAGTTTAAACTCTACATCCTTATTTATGAATAAGGCTACTCCTCTGGAACTTTGATGGAAAACAGAATTTATGTTTACCTGATAAATTTCTTTCTCCTACGGTGTATCCGCGTCCACGGCTTCATCCTTACTTGTGGCATATTCTCAATCCCTACAGGAAGTGGCAAAGAGAGCACACAGCAGAGCTGTCCATTTAGCTCCCCTCCAGGCTCCGCCCCCCCCAAGTCATTCGAACCAACGGTTAGGAGAAAAAGGAGAACCATAGGGTGCAGTGGTGACTGTAGTTTACAAAAATAAATTTAAACCTGACCAAATGCCAGGGTGGGCCGTGGACCGGATACACCGTAGGAGAAAGAAATTTATCAGGTAAACATAAATTCTGTTTTCTCCTACATTGGTGTATCCGGTCCACGGCTTCATCCTTACTTGTGGGAACCAATACCAAAGCTTTAGGACACGGATGAAGGGAGGGAACAAGTCAGGTAACCTAAACGGAAGGCACCACTGCTTGTAAAACCTTTCTCCCCAAAAAATAGCCTCCGAAGAAGCAAAAGTATCGAATTTGCAAAATTTGGCAAAAGTATGCAGTGAAGACCAAGTCGCTGCCTTACAGATCTGTTTCAACAGAAGCCTCATTCTTGAAAGCCCATGTGGAAGCCACAGCTCTAGTAGAGTGAGCTGTAATTCGTTCAGGAGGCTGCCTTCCAGCAGTCTCATAAGCCAACCGGATGATGCATTTCAGCCAGAAAGACAGAGAGGTCGCAGTCGCCTTTTGACCTCTCCTCTTGCCAGAATAGACGACAAACAAGGACGATGTTTGTCTGAAGTCTTTAGTTGCTTTTAGATAAAACTTCAAAGCACGAACCACATCAAGACTGGTGTAACAGAAATTCCTTGTTAGAAACTGGATTAGGGACACAGAGAAGGAACAACTATTTCCTGGTTAATATTCTTATTGGAAACCACTTTTGGAAGAAACCAGGCTTGGTACGTAAAACGACCTTATCTGTATGAAACAGCAGATAGGGTGAATTACACTGCAAAGCAGACAATCAGAAACTCTTCTAGCAGAAGAAATAGCAACCAAAAACAAAACTTTCCAAGATAGTAACTTAATATCTATGGAATGTAAGAAGGTTCAAACGGAACCCCTTGAACTGAAAGAACTAAATTTAGACTCCATGGAGGGACCACAGGTCTGTAGACAGGCTTGATTCTGACTAAAGCCTGTACAAACGCCTGAACATCTGGCACGGCTGCCAGACGCTTGTGCAACAAAACAGACAGAGCAGATAATCTGTCCTTTTAGGGAACTAGCTGACAGACCTCTCTACAATCCTTCTTGGAGAAAAGAAAGTATCCTTGGAATCCTAATCTTACTCCATGAGTAACCCTTGGATCGGCACCAGCAAGATATTCCGCCATATCTTATGGTAAATTTTCCTGGTGACAGGCTTTCTAGGCCTGAATCAGGAGTATCTATAACTGATTCCGAAAACCCACGCTTAGCTAGAATCAAGCGTTCAATCTCCAAGCAGTCAGTTGCAGAGAAACTAGGTTTGGATGTACGAATGGACCCTGGATTAGAAGGTCGCCTGTCTCAAGGTAGCTTCCATGGTGGAACCGATGACATATTCACCAGGTCTGCATACCAAGTCCTGCGTGGCCACGCAGGAGCTATTAGAATTACCGAAAGCCTTCTCCTGTTTGATCCTGGCTACTAGCCGGGGGGAGAAGAGGAAACGGTGGAAAGACATAAGCTAGATTGAATGACCAAGCGGCCACTAAGGCATCTACCAATGTCGCCTTGGTATCCCTGGAACCTGGACCCGTAACGTGGAACTTTGGTAGTTCTGACATGACGCCATCAAATCCAGATCTGGAAGGCCTCATAGTTGAGTTAACTGGGCAAAAACCTCCGGGTGAAGTTCCCACTCCCCCGGAATGGAAAGTCTGACTGACTCAGATAATCCGCTCCCAGTTGTCACTCCTGGATGTGAATTGCTGATAGATGGCATGAGTGATCCTCTGCCCATTGATGATCTTGGATACCCTCCCCTCATCGCCAGGGAACTCTTTGTTCCTCCCTGATGATTGATGTACGCTACAGTCGTCATGTTGTCCGACTGAAATCTGATGAATTTGGCCTCCGCTAGTTGAGGCCCAGTGCCTGGAGCGCCTTGAATATCGCTCTCAATTCCAAAATGTTGTTATCGGGAGAAGAGATTCTTCCCGAGACCATAGACCCTGAGCTTTTCAGGGACTCCCAGACCGCACCCCAGCCTAAGAGGCTGCGTCGGTCGAGGACAATGACCACTCTGGTCTGCGGAAACTCATTCCCTGAGACAGGTGATCCTGAGACAAACCACCAGAGGAGTGAGTCTCTGGTTTTCTGGTCCATTTGTATCTGGGGAGACAAATCTGCATAATCCCCATTCCACTGTTTGAGCATGCACAGTTGCAGTGGTCTTAGAAATGAATTTGAGCAAAGGGAACCACGTCCATTGCCGCAACCATTAGTCCTATTGCCTCCATGCACTGAGCTATGGAGGGTTTGAGGAATGGATTGAAGAACTCGACAAGTGTTCAAAAGTTTTAACTTCCTGACCTCCGTCAGAAAGATCTCATTTCTACCGAGTCTATTATTGTTCCCAAGAAGGGAACCATTGTGAACGGGGACAGAGATCTTTTTTCTATGTTCACCTTGCCACCCGTGAGGACCTTAGAAAGGCTAGAAACAATGTCGTATGAGCCTTTTGCTTTGTGAAAGGGACGACGCTTGTATTAAGATGTCGTCTAGGTAAGGTGCTACTGCAATGCCCCTTGCCTTAGCACCGCTAGAATGGACCCTAGCACCTTTGTGAAAATTCTGGGGGCAGGGGGCCAATACGAAGGGAAGAGCCATGAACTGGTAATGCTTGTCCAGAAAGGTGAACCTTAGGAACTGATGGTGATCTTTGTGGATAGGAATATGCAGGTACGCATCCCTTAAGTCCACGTTAAGTCATATATTGACCCTCCTGGATCATTGGGTAAAATTGTCCGATATGGTTTCCATTTTGAATGATGGAACTCTGAGGAATTTGTTTAGGATTTTTAAATCCAGAATTGGCCTGAAAGTTCCTTCCTTTTTGGGAACTACAAACAGGTTTGAGTACAAACCCAGTCCTTGTTCTGCTGTGGGAACTGGGTGTATCACTCCAATTTTTAAAGGCCTTTCTACGCAATGTAAGAATGCCTGTCTCTTTATCTGGTCTAAAGATAGCGAGACATGTGGAACCTTCCCTTTGGAGGAAAGTCCTTGAATTCTAGAAGATAACCCTGAGAGACAATTTCTAGTGCCCAGGGGTCCGGAAACATCTCTTGCCCAAGCCTGAGCAAAGAGAGAAAGTCTGCCCCCTACTAGATCCCGGTCCCGGATCGGGGGCTACCCCTTCATTGCTGTCTTGGTAGCAGCAGCAGGCTTCTTGGCCTGTTTACCCTTTGTTCCCAGCCTTGCAATGGTTTCCATGCTGGCTTGGGCTGGGATTGCGTTACCGTCTTGCCTAGTGGCTGTAGAGGTAGAAGCCAGTCCGTTCCTGAAATTGCGAACGGAACGAAAAACATAATTTATGCTTACCTGATAAATTTATTTCTCTGTGTAGTGTATCCAGTCCACGGATCATTCCATTACTTGGTGGGATATATTCTCCTTCCCAACAGGAAGTTGCAAGAGGATCACCCACAGCAGAGCTGCTATATAGCTCCTCCCCTCACATGTCATATCCAGTCATTCGACCGAAACAAGACAAAAAAGGAGAAACCATAGGGTGCAGTGGTGACTGTAGTTTAATTAAAAATTTAGATCTGCCTTAAAAAGACAGGGCAGGACGTGGACTGGATACACTACAAGAGAAATAAATTTATCAGGTAAGCATAAATTATGTTTTCTCTTGTTAAGTGTATCCAGTCCACGGATCATCCATTACTTGTGGGATACCAATACCAAAGCTTAAGTACACGGATGATGGGAGGGACAAGGCAGGAACTTAAACGGAAGGAACCACTGCCTGTAGAAACCTTTCTCCCAAAAAACAGCCTCCGAAGAAGCAAAAGTGTCAAATTTTGTAAAATTTTGAAAAAGTGTGAAGCGAAGACCAAGTCGCAGCCTTGCAAATCTGTTCAACAGAGGCCTCATTTTTAAAGGCCCAGGTGGAAGCCACAGCTCTAGTAAGAATGAGCTGTAATCCTTTCAGGGGGCTGCTGTCCAGCAGTCTCATAGGCTAAGTGTATTATGCTTCGAAGCCAAAAGGAGAGAGGAGGTTGGCCGAAGCTTTTTAAACCTCTCCTCTGTCCAGAATAAACGACATACAGGGGTCAGATGTTTGAAACGAAAATCTTTAGTTGCCTGTAAGTAGAGCTTCAAGGCACGGACTACGGTCCAGATTATGCAAAAGACGTTCCTTCTGTTGACGAAGGATTAGGCACAATGATGGGACAACAATCTCTTGAATGATATTCCTGTTAGAACCACCTAAGGTAAAAACCCAGGTTTAGTACGCAGCAACTACCTTGTCTGAATGGAACATCAGATAAGGAGAATCACAATGTAAGGCAGATAACTCAGAGACTCTTCGAGCTGAGGAAATATGCCATCAAAAAACGAACTTTCAGATAAAAAGTTTAATATCAATGGAGATGAAGGGGTTCAAACCGTGACTCCTTGAAGACCTTTAAGAACCAAGTTTAAGCTCCACGGAGGAGCAACAGTTTTAAACACAGGCTTAAATCCTAGCCAAAGCCTGACAAAAAGCCTGGACGTCTGGACCTTCTGCCAGACGCTTGTGCAAAAGAATAGACCAGAGCAGAAATCTGTCCCTTTAACTACGACTAGCAGATAAGCCTTTTTTCAAACCCTCTTGAGAAAAGACAATATCCTAGGGAATCCTAACCTTACTCCATGAGTAAACTCTTGGGATTCGCTCCAATACAAGTATTTACGCCATATCTTTGGTATGATTTTCCTGGTAGAAAGGCTTTCGTGCCTGTATTAAGGTATCAATAACTGACTCGAGAAGCCACGCTTTGATAGGATCAAGCGTTCAATCTCCAAGCAGTCAGTCTCAGAGAAATAGATTTGGATGATTGAAAGGACCTTGTATTAGAAGGACTTGTCTCAGAGGCAGAGTCCATGGTGGACAGGACGAAAAGTCCACTAGGTCTGCATACAAGGTCCTGCGGTGGCCACGCAGGCGCATCAGAATCACTGATGCTCCTCTTCCTGTTTGATCTTGGCAATCAGTCGAGGCCCGCAGAGGAAACGGTGGAAACACATAAGCCATGTTGAAGAACCAAGGAGCTGCTAGAGCATCTATCAACGTCGCTCACCCGGGTCCCTGGACCTGGATCCGTAACTAGAAGTTTGGCGTTCTGGCGAGACGCCATGAGATCCAGTTCTGGTTGCGCCCAACGATGGACCAGTTGAGCAAACACCTCCGATGGAGTTCCCACTCCCCCGGATGAAAAGTCTGACGACTTAGAAAGGTCTGCCTCCCAGTTTCTCCACGCCTGGGATGTGGATCGCTGACAAGTGGCAAGAGTGAGACTCTGCCCAGCGAATTATCTTTGAGACTTCTAACATCGCTAGGGAGCTCCTGGTTCCCCCTTGATGGTTGATGTAAGCCACAGTCGTTGATGTTGTCCGACTGAAATCTGATGAACCTCAGTGTTTGCTAACTGAGGCCAAGCTAGAAGGAGCATTGAAAATTGCTCTTAACTCCAGAATATTTATTGGAGGAGTTTCATCCTCCTGAGCCCACGATCCCTGAGCCTTCAGGGAATTCCAGACTGCGCCCCAGCCTAGAAGGCTGGCATCTGTTGTTACAATCGTCCAATCTGGCCTGCGAACGGTCATACCCTTGGACAGATGGACCTGAGATAGCCACCAGAGAAGAGAATCTCTGGTCTCTTGATCCAGATTTAGTAGAGGGGACAAATCTGAGTAATCCCCATTCCACTGACCTAGCATGCACAATTGCAGCGATCTGAGATGCAGGCGCGCAAATGGCACTATGTCCATTGCCGCTAACCATTAAGCCGGATTACTTCCATGCACTGAGCCACTGACAGGCGTGGAATGGAATGAAGGACACGGCAAGCATTTAAAAGTTTTGATAACCTGGCCTCCGTCAGGTAAATTTTTCATTATCTACAGAATCTATCAGAGTCCCTAGGAAGGAGACTCTTGTGAGTGGTGATAGAGAACTCTTTTCCACGTTCACCTTCCACCATGCGACCTCAGAAAAGCCAGAACTATCTCCGTATGAGACTTGGCAATTTGAAAGCTGACGCCTGTATCAGGATGTCGTCTAGATACGGAGCCCACCGCTATGCCTCTCGGTCCTTAGGAACCGCCAGAAGTGAGCCCAGAACCTTTGTAAAGATTCTCGGGGGCCGTAGCCAACCTCGAGGGGAGAGCTACAAATTGTAATGCCTGTCTAGAAAGGCAAATCTAGGAACCGATGATGATCTTTTGTGAATCGGTATGTGAAGGTAGGCATCCTTTTAAGTCCACTGTGGTCATGTACTGACCCTCTTGGATCATGGGAAGGATGGTCCGAATAGTTTCCATTTTGAATGATGGAACTCTTAGGAATTTGTTTAAGATCTTTAGGTCCCAAGATTGGTCTGAAGGTTCCCTCTTTCTTGGGAACCACAAACAGATTTGAATAAAATCCCTGCCCTTGTTCCGTCGCGGAACTGGGTGTATCACCCCCATTACTAGGAGGTCTTGTACAGAGCGTAGGAATGCCTCTTTCTTTATCTGGTTTTCTGATAACCTTGAGAAGATGGAATCTCCCTTGAGGAGGAGTAGCCTTGAAGTCCAGAGATATCCCTGAGATATGATCTCCAACGCCCAGGGAATCCTGGACATCTCTTGCCCACAGGGCCTGGGCGAATAGAGAAAGTCTGCCCCCCACAGATCCGTTTTCCGGGATAGGGGGCCGTTCCTTCATGCTGTCTTGGGGGCAGTAGCAGTTTTCTGGCCTGCTTGCCCTTGTTCCAGGACTGGTTAGATTTCCAGGCCTGTCTGGGAATGAGCAACAGTTCCTTCTGTTTTGAGCGGAGGGAAGTTGATGCTGCTCCTGCCTTGAAATTTCGAAAGGGCACGAAAATTAGACTGTTTGGCCTTTGATTTGGCCCTGTCCTGAGGAAGGGTATAGACCCTTGCCTCCAGTAATGGTCAGCAATAATTTCTTTCAGAGCCGGGCCCGAATAAGGTCTGTCCCTTGAAAGGAATATTAAGTCATTTAGATTTAGAAGTCACTCAGCTGACCAGGATTTAAGCCATAGCCTCTCCGCGCCTGGATGGCGAATCCGGAGTTCTTAGCCTGTTAGTTTAGTCAAATAGTACAATGCCATCAGAAACAAATGAGTTAGCTAGCTTAAGTGATTTAAGCTTGTCCATAATTTCATCCAATGGAGCTGTGTGAATGGCCTCTTCCAGAGACTCAAACCAGAATGCCGCAGCAGCAGTGACAGGCGCAATGCATGCACGGGGCTGCAGGATAAAACCTTGTTGAACAAACATTTTCTTAAGGTAACCTAATTTTTTATCCATTGAATCCGAAAAAGCACAACCGGGATAGTGGTACGCTTTGCTAAAGTAGAAACTGCTCCCTCCACCTTAGGGACCGTCTGCCATAAGTCCCGCGTAGTGGCGTCTATTGGAAACATTTTTCTAAATATAGGAGGTGGGGAAAAGGGCACACCGGGTCTATCCCACTCCTTGCTAATAATTTCGTAAGCCTTTTTAGGTATAGGGAAAACATCAGTACACACCGTACCCACCGTGCATAGTATCTATCCAGCCTACACAATTTCTCTGGAATTGCAACTGTGTTACAGTCGTTCAGAGCAGCTAAAATCTCCCCAAGCAATACACGGAGGTTCTCAAGCTTAAATTTAAAATTAGAGATCTCTGAATCAGGTTTCCCAGGATCAGATCCGTCACCCACAGAATGAAGCTCTCCGTCCTCATGTTCTGCAAACTGTGACGCAGTATCAGACATGGCTCTTACAGCACCAGCGCGCTTCTGCATCTCTCCTAATCCAGAGCTATCGCGCTTGCCTCTTCAATTCTGGCAATCTAGATAATACTTCTGACAGGGTATTATTCATGATTGTAGCCATATCCTGTAAAGTAATTGCTATGGGCGTCTCTGATGTACTTGGCGCCATAATAGCATGCGTCTCTTGAGCGGGAGGCGAAGATACTGACACGTGAGGAGAGTTAGTCGGCATAACTTCCCCCTCGTCGTCTGGTGATAATTCTTTTATAGATAAAGACTGACCTTTATTATTTAAAGTGAAATCAATACATTTAGTACAGCATAT
The DNA here is from genome assembly GCF_027579735.1 of Bombina bombina. Classification (NCBI taxonomy): domain Eukaryota; kingdom Metazoa; phylum Chordata; class Amphibia; order Anura; family Bombinatoridae; genus Bombina; species Bombina bombina. Next base: position 1,129,703,641 of record NC_069501.1, read on the forward strand.
TCCTATGGGGCTCCACACTGGCTTTCAAACATAATGAACAAGTAGATTCATCTATGTCAGATGTTTAAAACAGACTAGCAATAAGACTGGCAAGCTTGAAAAACACTTCACAATAAGTTTACAAGCAATATAAAAAACGCTACTGCGCCTTTAAGAAACACAAAACCTGTCTCACGTTGAAATAACAATGAACCAAAGCAGTTATACCAACCAAATTTTAACAGTAAATGTATTAAGTTAGCAGAGCATTGCACCCACTTGCAAATGGATGATTAACCCCTTAATACCCAAAATGGATAAACAATAGAGAAAAACGTTTTTTAAAACCGTCAAACACACTGTCACAGCTCTGCTGTGACTGATTACCTCCCTCAATATGACTTTTGAAGCCTTTTGAGCCCTCTAGAGAAGTCCTGGATCATGCAGGAAGAAGCAGGAAGTCTGAATCTGAATTTTTTACTGCGCAAAAAAGCGCTAAAATAGGCCCCTCCCACTCATATTACAACAGTGGGAAGCCTCAGTTAACTGTTTCTATGCAGAAATTAGCCAGCCATGTGGAAAAATTATGCCCCAATAAGTTTTATCACCAAATGTACGTTAAAAAAAACGATTAAACATGCCAGCAAACGTTTTAAAACACATTTTTTTAAGAGTAATATCTCTATTAATAAGCCTGATACCAGTCGCTTTCACTGCATTTAAGGCTTTACTTACATTACTTCGGTATCAGCAGCATTTTCTTAGTCAATTCCATTCCTTAGAAAAATATTTTACTGCACATACCTTAGTGGATCTTAGTTACTTCTGCTAAGATCATAGAAAACGCAGGCAGATTCTTCTTCCAAATACTGCCTGAGAAAAAACAGCACACTCCGGTGCCATTTAAAAATAAACTTTTGATTGAAGAAATAAACTAAGTATAAAACACCACAGTCCTCTCACGACCTCCATCTATGTTGAGGGTTGCAAGAGAATGACTGGATATGACATGTGAGGGGAGGAGCTATATAGCAGCTCTGCTGTGGGTGATCCTCTTGCAACTTCCTGTTGGGAAAGGAATATATCCCACAAGTAATGGATGATCCGTGGACTGGATACACTTAACAAGAGAAATTAGACTTATTTTTAGCTTTGAAAGGTCTATCCTGTGGAAGGGCATGGCCCTTTCCCCCCAGTGATATCTGAAATAATTTCTTTCAACTCTGGCCCGAATAGGGTCTTACCCTTGAAAGGAATATTAAGAAATTTTGTTTTGGACGACACATCCGCCGACCAAGATTTTAGCCAAAGCGCTCTGCGCGCCACGATTGCGAAACCATAATTTTTCGCCGCTAATTTAGCTAACTGCAAAGCGGCATCTGTAATGAAAGAATTAGCCAACTTCAGGGCGTGAATTCTGTCCATGACTTCATCATAAGAAGTCTCCTTCTGGAGCGAGTTTTCTAGTTCCTCAAACCAAAAAGCCGCTGCAGTGGTTACAGGAATAATGCAAGAAATTGGTTGAAGAAGAAAACCTTGTTGAACAAGAAATTTTCTTAAGTAACCTTATAATTTTTTATCCATAGGATCTTTGAAAGCGCAACTGTCTTCTATTGGTATAGTCGTGCGCTTAGCTAGCGTTGAAACTGCCCCCTCTACCTTAGGGACCGTCTGCCACGCGTCCCTTCTGGGGTCAACAATTGAGAACATTTTCTTAAATATAGGAGGGGGAACAAAAAGGTACACTTGGCTTCTCCCACTCCTTATTCACGATATCCGCCACCCTCTTAGGTATCGGAAACGCATCAGTGTGTACTCGGACCTCTAAGAATTTGTCCATTTTACACAATTTTTCTGGGACCACCAAGGGGTCACAATCATCAAGTGTAGCTAGGACCTCCTTAAGTAGGGCACGGAGGTGTTCTAGCTTAAATTTAAATGCTATGGTATCAGGCTCTGCCTGCTGAGAAACTTTTCCTGTGTCAGAAATTTCTCCCTCAGACAGGCCCTCCCCCCTCACCGCCAAGTCAGATTGATGTGAGGGCACTACAGATAAATTATCCTCTGCGTCTGCTTGCTCATTTTCTGTATTTAAAACTGAGCAATCACGCTTCCTTGGAAAAGCTGGCAGCTTGGATAAAAATGCTGCGAGAGAATTATCCATTACTGCTGCTAACTGCTGCATAGTAATAGCAATTGGAGCGCTAGATGTACTGGGCATCGCTTGAACGGGCATAGCTGGTGTTGACACAGAAGGAGGGGATAGCGGGCTATCCTCACTACCTTCAGCTAAAGAATTATCTTGGGCTACCTCTTTCAGTGTGATTGTACAGTCCTATAGCACACTTCACACATAAATTTAATGGGGGAACCACCTTGGCCTTTAAACATACAGAACATAGGCTATCTGAAGGGTCAGACATGTTTGGCAGACTTAGACAGAACTTCAATGCAATAAAAACTATTTTTGACAAAAACGTTACTGTCTCTTTAAATAATAAAAGTGCACACTTTATTACTGAAAAATCAAAAAACCATCAAATAAACATCCGATTTTAATGAAATTTTCACCACAGTGCCTTAATGCTTTGAAAATATTGCACACAAATTTTCAGACCAATTAACCCCTTAATGCCCAAACCGGAGCTAATAACAGCAGTTAACCGGTTAAAAACACTACAGTACAATGCCACAGCCTCTGCTGTGGCTTTTACCTTCCTTAGGGATTATTTAAGCAGGAAATAAGCCTCTCTGAAGTCCTTTCTGATGTCTCTGGACTCCCCACGTGAAGTTGCATGAACTGCCTAGTGAAAACAACTGCGCAATTGAGGCGCGAAAATGAGGCCTCCTCCCTCTTCATTCCAGAGTGGAGGGGCCTTTTAGACTAGATTAGGTGTCCAAATAAGTGCCAGGCGCAAAATTAAACCCCATAAGTGTTTCAAAGTCTGAAAAAACACCTTATATATACTGAAACATGCTAAAAAGCAATCGATTTAGCCCACAATAGTGTCAACCAGCATAGAGCCCTTAATATAAGCCATCATTTTATACAGAGTCTAAGAAAAATGGCTTACCTATCCCTGAGGGGATTTCTGACAGTCTTCTAGCATTACTTGGTCTTGTTAGAAAAAACATAATTTATGTAAGAACTTACCTGATAAATTCATTTCTTTCATATTAACAAGAGTCCATGAGCTAGTGACGTATGGGATATACATTCCTACCAGGAGGGGCAAAGTTTCCCAAACCTCAAAATGCCTATAAATACACCCCTCACCACACCCACAAATCAGTTTAACGAATAGCCAAGAAGTGGGGTGATAAGAAAAAAAGTGCGAAGCATAAAAAATAAGGAATTGGAATAATTGTGCTTTATACAAAAAAATCATAACCACCACAAAAAAGGGTGGGCCTCATGGACTCTTGTTAATATGAAAGAAATGAATTTATCAGGTAAGTTCTTACATAAATTATGTTTTCTTTCATGTAATTAACAAGAGTCCATGAGCTAGTGACGTATGGGATAATGACTACCCAAGATGTGGATCTTTCCACACAAGAGTCACTAGAGAGGGAGGGATAAAATAAAGACAGCCAATTCCTGCTGAAAATAATCCACACCCAAAATAAAGTTTAACAAAAAACATAAGCAGAAGAATCAAACTGAAACCGCTGCCTGAAGAACTTTTCTACCAAAAACTGCTTCAGAAGAAGAAAATACATCAAAATGGTAGAATTTAGTAAAAGTATGCAAAGAGGACCAAGTTGCTGCTTTGCAGATCTGGTCAACCGAAGCTTCATTCCTAAACGCCCAGGAAGTAGAAACTGACCTAGTAGAATGAGCTGTAATTCTTCGAGGCGGAATTTTACCCGACTCAACATAGGCAAGATGAATTAAAGATTTCAACCAAGATGCCAAAGAAATGGCAGAAGCTTTCTGGCCTTTCCTAGAACCGGAAAAGATAACAAATAGACTAGAAGTCTTACGGAAAGATTTCGTAGCTTCAACATAATATTTCAAAGCTCTAACAACATCCAAAGAATGCAATGATTTCTCCTTAGAATTCTTAGGATTAGGACATAATGAAGGAACCACAATTTCTCTACTAATGTTGTTGGAATTCACAACTTTAGGTAAAAATTCAAAAGAAGTTCGCAACACCGCCTTATCCTGATGAAAAATCAGAAAGGAGACTCACACGAAAGAGCAGATAATTCAGAAACTCTTCTAGCAGAAGAGATGGCCAAAAGGAACAAAACTTTCCAAGAAAGTAATTTAATGTCCAATGAATGCATAGGTTCAAACGGAGGAGCTTGAAGAGCTCCCAAAAACCAAATTCAAACTCCATGGAGGATAAATTGACTTAATGACAGGTTTTATACGAACCAAAGCTTGTACAAAACAATGAATATCAGGAAGAATAGCAATCTTTCTGTGAAAAAGAACAGAAAGAGCGGAGGATTTGTCCTTTCAAAGAACTCGCAGACAAACCCTTATCTAAACCATCCTGAAGAAACTGTAAAATTCTCGGTATTCTAAAAGAATGCCAAGAAAAATGATGAGAAAGACCACCAAGAAATATAAGTCTTCCAGACTCTATAATATATCTCTCAGAGATACAGATTTACGAGCCTGTAACATAGTATTAATCACAGAGTCAGAGAAACCTCTTTGACCAAGAATCAAGCGTTCAATCTCCATACCTTTAAATTTAAGGATTTCAGATCCGGATGGAAAAAAGGACCTTGAGACAGAAGGTCTGGTCTTAACGGAAGAGTCCATGGTTGGCAAGATGCCATCCGGACAAGATCCGCATACCAAAACCTGTGAGGCCATGCCGGAGCTATTAGCAGAACAAACGAGCATTCCCTCAGAATCTTGGAGATTACTCTTGGAAGAAGAACTAGAGGCGGAAAGATATAGGCAGGATGATACTTCCAAGGAAGTGATAATGCATCCACTGCCTCCGCCTGAGGATCCCGGGATCTGGACAGATACCTGGGAAGTTTCTTGTTTAGATGAGAGGCCATCAGATCTATCTCTGGGAGCCCCCACATTTGAACAATCTGAAGAAATACCTCTGGGTGAAGGGACCATTCGCCCGGATGCAACGTTTGGCGACTGAGATAATCCGCTTCCCAATTGTCTACACCTGGGATATGAACCGCAGAGATTAGACAGGAGCTGGATTCCGCCCAAACCAAAATTCGAGATACTTCTTTCATAGCCAGAGGACTGTGAGTCCCTCCTTGATGATTGATGTATGCCACAGTTGTGACATTGTCTGTCTGAAAACAAATGAACGATTCTCTCTTCAGAAGAGGCCAAAACTGAAGAGCTCTGAAAACTGCACGGAGTTCCAAGATATTGATCGGTAATCTCACCTCCTGAGATTCCCAAACTCATTGTGCCGTCAGAGATCCCCACACAGCTCCCCAACCTGTGAGACTTGCATCTGTTGAAATTACAGTCCAGGTCGGAAGAACAAAAGAAGCCCCTGAATTAAACGATGGTGATCTGTCCACCACGTTAGAGAGTGCCGAACAATCGGTTTTAAAGATATTAATTGATATATCTTCGTGTAATCCCTGCACCATTGGTTCAGCATACAGAGCTGAAGAGGTCGCATGTGAAAACGAGCAAAGGGGATCGCGTCCGATGCAGCAGTCATAAGACCTAGAATTTCCATGCATAAGGCTACCGAAGGGAATGATTGAGACTGAAGGTTTCGACAGGCTGTAATCAATTTTAGACGTCTCTTGTCTGTTAAAGACAAAGTCATGGACACTGAATCTATCTGGAAACCCAGAAAGGTTACCCTTGTTTGAGGAATCAAAGAACTTTTTGGTAAATTGATCCTCCAACCATGATCTTGAAGAAACAACACAAGTCGATTCGTATGAGACTCTGCTAAATGTAAAGACGGAGCAAGTACCAAGATATCGTCCAAATAAGGAAATACCACAATACCCTGTTCTCTGATTACAGACAGAAGGGCACCGAGAATCTTTGTGAAAATTCTTGGAGCTGTAGCAAGGCCAAACGGTAGAGCCACAAATTGGTAATGCTTGTCTAGAAAAGAGAATCTCAGGAACTGATAATGATCTGGATGAATCGGAATATGCAGATATGCATCCTGTAAATCTATTGTGGACATATAATTCCCTTGCTGAACAAAAGGCAATATAGTCCTTACAGTTACCATCTTGAACGTTGGTATCCTTACATAACGATTCAATAATTTTAGATCCAGAACTGGTCTGAAGGAATTCTCCTTCTTTGGTACAATGAAGAGATTTGAATAAAACCCCATCCCCTGTTCCGGAACTGGAACTGGCATAATTACTCCAGCCAACTCTAGATCTGAAACACAATTCAGAAATGCTTGAGCTTTCACTGGATTTACTGGGACATGGGAAAGAAAAAATCTCTTTGCAGGAGGTCTCATCTTGAAACCAATTCTGTACCCTTCTGAAACAATGTTCTGAATCCAAAGATTGAGAACAGAATTGATCCAAATTTCTTTGAAAAAACGTAACCTGCCCCCTACCAGCTGAACTGGAATGAGGGCCGTACCTTCATGTGAACTTAGAAGCAGGCTTTGCCTTTCTAGCAGGCTTGGATTTATTCCAGACTGGAGATGGTTTCCAACTGAAACTGCTCCTGAGGACGAAGGATCAGGCTTTTGTTCTTTGTTGAAACGAAAGGAACGAAAACGATTGTTTAGCCCTGTTTTTACCTTTAGACTTTTTATCCTGTGGTAAAAAAGTTCCTTTCCCACCAGTAACAGTTGAAATAATAGAATCCAACTGAGAACCAAATAATTTGTTTCCCTGGAAAGAAATGGAAAGTAGAGTTGATTTAGAAGCCATATCAGCATTCCAAGTCTTAAGCCATAAAGCTCTTCTGGCTAAGATAGCCAGAGACATAAATCTAACATCAACTCTAATAATATCAAAAATGGCATCACAGATGAAATTATTAGCATGCTGGAGAAGAATAATAATATCATGAGAATCACGATTTGTTACTTGTTGCGCTAGAGTTTCCAACCAAAAAGTTGAAGCTGCAGCAACATCAGCCAATGATATAGCAGGTCTAAGAAGATTACCTGAACATAGATAAGCTTTTCTTAGAAAAGATTCAATTTTTCTATCTAAAGGATCCTTAAACGAGGTACCATCTGATGTAGGAATGGTAGTACGTTTAGCAAGGGTAGAAATAGCCCCATCAACTTTAGGGATTTTGTCCCAAAATTCTAACCTGTCAGGCGGAACAGGATATAATTGCTTAAAACGTTTAGAAGGAGTAAATGAATTACCCAATTTATCCCATTCCTTAGCAATTACTGCAGAAATAGCATTAGGAACAGGAAAGACTTCTGGAATAACCGCAGGAGCTTTAAAAACCTTATCCAAACGTATAGAATTAGTATCAAGAGGACTAGAATCCTCTATTTCTAAGGCAATTAGTACTTCTTTAAGTAAAGAGCGAATTAAATTCCATCTTAAATAAATATGAAGATTTATCAGCATCAATCTCTGAGACAGAATCCTCTGAACCAGAAGAGTCCAAAGAATCAGAATGATGGTGTTCATTTAAAAATTCATCTGTAGAGAGAGAAGATTTAAAAGACTTTTTACGTTACTAGAAGGAGAAATAACAGACAAAGCCTTCTTTATGGATTCAGAAACAAAATCTCTTATGTTATCAGGAACATTCTGCACCTTAGATGTTGAGGGAACTGCAACAGGCAATGGTACATCACTAAAGGAAATATTATCTGCATTAACAAGTTTGTCATGACATTTAATACAAACAACAGCTGGAGGAATAGCTACCAAAAGTTTACAGCAGATACACTTAGCTTTGGTAGATCCAGCAGGCAGAGGTTTTCCTGTAGTATCTTCTGGCTCAGATGCAACGTGAGACATCTTGCAATATGTAAGAGAAAAAACAACATATAAAGCAAAATAGATCAAATTCCTTATAAGACAGTTTCAGGAATGGGAAAAAAATGCCAAACATCAAGCTTCTAGCAACCAGAAGCAAATGAAAAATGAGACTGAAATAATGTGGAGACAAAAGCGACGCCCATATTTTTTGGCGCCAAATAAGACGCCCACATTATTGGGCGCCTAAATGCTTTTGGCGCCAAAAATGACGCCACATCCGGAACGCCGACATTTTTGGCGCAAAATAACGTCAAAAATGACGCAACTTCCGGCGACACGTATGACGCCGGAAACGGAAAAGAATTTTTGCGCCAAAAAAGTCCGCGCCAAGAATGACGCAATAAAATGAAGCATTTTCAGCCCCCGCGAGCCTAACAGCCCACAGGGAAAAAAGTCAAATTTTTGAGGTAAGAAAAAATATGATAATTAAAGCATAATCCCAAATATGAAACTGACTGTCTGGAAATAAGGAAATTTGAACATTCTGAGTCAAGGCAAATAAATGTTTGAATACATATATTTAGAACTTTATAAATAAAGTGCCCAACCATAGCTTAGAGTGTCACAGAAAATAAGACTTACTTACCCCAGGACACTCATCTACATGTTTGTAGAAAGCCAAACCAGTACTGAAACGAGAATCAGTAGAGGAAATGGTAAATACAAAGAGTATATCGTCGATCTGAAAAGGGAGGTAAGAGATGAATCTCTACGACCGATAACAGAGAACCTTATGAAATAGACCCCGTAGAAGGAGATCACTGCATTCAATAGGCAATACTCTCCTCACATCCCTCTGACATTCACTGCACGCTGAGAGGAAAACCGGGCTCCAACTTGCTGCGGAGCGCATATCAACGTAGAATCTAGCACAAACTTACTTCACCACCTCCCTTGGAGGCAAAGTTTGTAAAACTGATTTGTGGGTGTGGTGAGGGGTGTATTTATAGGCATTTTGAGGTTTGGGAAACTTTGCCCCTCCTGGTAGGAATGTATATCCCATACGTCACTAGCTCATGGACTCTTGTTAATTACATGAAAGAAATGACTGATCATACCTGAAGCAGTTAAGCCTGCAAACTGTTCCCCCCAACTGAAGTTCTCTGGTATTCAACAGTCCTGCGTGGGAACAGCAATGGATTTTAGTTACTGGTGCTAAAATCATATTCCTCTCAGCAGAAATCTTCATCAATTTCAGCTGCAGAGTAAATAGTACAAGCCGGCACTATTTTAAAATAACAAACTCTTGATAGAAGAAATAAAAAACTACAACTAACACCACATACTCTTTACCACCCCCGTGGAGGTGCTACTAGTTAGAGCGGCAAAGAGAATGACTGGGGGGGCGGAGCCTGAGGGGAGCTATATGGACAGCTCTGCTGTGTGCTCTCTTTGCCACTTCCTGTAGGGATTGAGAATATCCCACAAGTAAGGATGAAGCTGTGGACCGGATACACCAATGTAGGAGAAAAGAAGCTTCTAAGACTATTGGGAATTTTTTGGTTGTGTTGGGGATTTGTGGAGTGGGTGTCCAATGGGTTTCCTGTAGTAAGGCAATGTTTACATTATTTTTATGTAAGTAGTTGAGAAGAAGACTGGGTTTTGTTGGCGAGTTAAGGCCTTTGACATTCAGGGAGATAACATGAAGGGGCTCCATGGTCGGCTAAGTCTGGTCGGTGGAGGGAAAGGAGGGGGGTAATGGGGGAGAGGGGTGTATAGCTGTGCCTTCGGGTTTGTAGTAAGATGGTCTCTGGGTGTATTTCCGGGTGTGTTCCGTTAGCTAGTAACTTTGACTGAGTTGTAAGTAATAAAGTAAATGAGAAGAGGAGAAAGAGTGCAGCGGGCAAGAGCCGCTTGAATTAGGAAAGTGGGTAAAGAACCCATGAGTAACTATCCCGTACCTGGGGGGGGGGACAGAGCTACTGAATGTAATTATAAGTGTCCTTAACGGACCAAGTGAGGTTTTAGCGAGAGGAGTTGAGGTATGATACTGGGGTGTCGGGGTCATAGCACCCTCCAGGGTCTATTCATGTAAGTGTGTTTAGGCATCAGGAATCTTGTTTAGTTGTGTAAGCTTTAGATATATCAACCTTATTAAAGGGTGCTAGGGGTCTTCAGGTCTAAAAGTGAATTTTCTGATGGGTAGGACATTTGTAAGAGTTGTTGGGGAAGATTTCTGTATTCTCTGTGAGGTGTACATATATTCTAGTGTCTTATAACTATGGGATCAGGGTAGTGTATCTACTATCTGGGTGTGGTGGTCTTTGTGGTGTGGTGGGGTCGTAGTGGTGGGTAAGAAGATGCGAGAGTGGAGAACATTTTGTAAAGTAAGTTAGATGTAACAAGGTAATTATACATGAAAATGACACCAAACCGCAATTTACAAACTATTAATAAGAGAGAAGAGAACATGTTAACCTTATATCTATACATTGCTATGAAATCATCAACTTTATAAGATAACAGTTCTAGGTAAGCACAAATAAGCATAAATAAAGTAATATGCAGAACATTTCTATTTCGGATCCCAGGAGCTAAAGCTAAATTAACATTAGGGCTTTGTACGACCTTTCTCAAGTAGGCTGAGGTTAAGTTAGCCAGGTTATCTGGAATAAAATTATAATCAGCTGTGAAACAAAAAAACAAAAAAAAGTAGATAATCTTTAAAGAAAATATAGGCTCAAAAAAAGAGCCTGCAAAATCCTTGAACCAAATTAAGACTCCAAAAAGGAGAATAAATAAATGAACAGGCTTGATACAAATCAAAAGCCTGAACAAAACAGTGAATATTAGGAAGTTTAAACAATCTTTCTGGAAAATAAAATAGAAAGAACAGATTCTTGTCCCTTCAAAAAATTTGCAGACAAACCTGATAATACATGTTCCTTGAAACAGACTTATAAGCCTGCAACATAGTGACAAACCTCTATGACTAAACACTAATCAATTTCCATACCTTCAAATTAGTAATTTGAGATCCCGATGGAAAAAAGGCCCCTGAAACAAGAGGGCTGGCCAAAGAAAAAATGGTCAAGGATGGCAACTGGACATCCGGACAAGATCCACATACCAAACCTGTGAGGCCATGCTGATGCTATCAGAAACACATGAGACTGTTCCAATATGATCTTAAAGAACACCCATGGAAGAAAAAAAACAGAGGAAATATGCAGCCAGTTTGCAAAACCATGACACTGATAATACCATCCACCATTTCTGTCTGAGGATCCCTGGACCTGAAAAGGTACCTGGGAAATTAAGAAAACACATCTGTATAGATATACCACTCTCCCGGATGTATAAGACTGACGTCTGAGATAACCCATCTCCCAAATGTCTAAACCTGAGATATAAATCGTAGAAAATCGACAGAAGATGAATTCCACTTAAGTACGTATTCAAGATACTTCTTAATTGCTAATAGGGTTGCACCAATACCGATACTAGTATCGGTACCGATACCAAGTATTTGCATGAGAACTTATACTCATTCAAAAGCACCGATAATTAAACCGATACCTCCAATTCCTACCCATATGCCATCTTGGATCTTGGAACTGAGATTTAATGGCCCCAAAATATCTTTCTGACCCATGCAGTTGTGTGAAAAGTGAAAGAATGTTCAGCTTAGCATCAAACATCCTTACTGATAGCAGAAACAGACTTATAGCTGAACATGCAGAGATGCTTCTGTTACTTAATAAGAACTTGCCACTAACTGTTGAAAAATTATTCTAATTGCTAGATTGCCTGTTATACTGCTAGTTCTTATCTTGCACAATTATGCTCAAAACATACTGTACTCTGAGGAACATCCTTAGCCAGGGCTGGACTGGGAATAAAAAGCAGCCCTGGAAAAATATGAAGACGAGCCCTATATTCTGTTGAGTCAGTAGAATGCAAATGCCCCATTTTTCTCAAAGGTGATTACTGGGATATTCCTTCCCCAATATTATTTTCAGAATTAAATTACTTTGTATTAAGTACAAATGTCAGATTGATGAGTTATATAGGCACCCTACAACCCAATTGCATCCAGTAATCACCCCTTTAAATTGTAGCTTTCCAGCCCCAGCTGCTGCAGCTGTTTTTTGTTGTTAATATATGTTATTGTAATATTTTTATTTATAAACATGTCCTGTGAACTTTGTGACAACAAGCACATAAAACTGTTTTAGTATTTCAAAATGTCTTTTGAGATACAGTTCCTAATTATAAATAAGCGATCTTAAATCATTAGTCTGTATTGTGCTTGGTAAACTGTCATGGCATAAAAAAAAAGTATCGGTAATTGGTATCGGTGAGTATTTGAAAAAAAAGTATCGGTACTTGTACTCGGTCTTAAAAAATGGTATCGGTGCAACCCTAATTGCTAAGGAATTGCAGTTGTGAGATTGTCTGTCTAAAAGCAAAAAATGAAAAGTTTTCTCCTAAAAGAGGCCAAACCTGAAAGAGTTCTGAAAATAGCACGGAGTTCTAAACTATTGATTGGAAACCTCGCCTCTTGAAGTTTCCAAACCCCTTGTGCTGTCAGAGACCCTCAGACAGCTCCATAACCTGTAAGACTTGCATCCAATAAGAATACAGTCCAGGAAGGACTAACAAAAGGAGGCCCCTGAATAAAACGATGACTGTCTAATCAACAAAACAGAGAGAGTTGAGTGTTGAGATTTAAGAATATCAACTGTGATATCTGAAAACAATCAAGCAAAAGAGGTCTCCACTAAATGGAATGTTCTAAACTGAAAGTTAGACATGCTAACGCCAAATACAATTAACTTTTGTCCGATAAAGACAGAGTCATGAACACAGAGTCCATCTAGAAACCCAAAGAGAGGTGACCCTTGTCTGATGAATCACGAAACTCTTAGGTAAAATAAATCCTAGTTGATTCACGAGAGATTCTAATAAAAGAAAAGGATTAAACTAATACCAAGATACCATCCAAATAAGGAAACACCATAATACCCTACTACTGTCTTATTACAAAAAGAAGGGCACCCAGAAACTTTTGAAAAGATTCATAAAGCTATCACTAGACCAAATGGAAAAGCGACAAATTGGTAAAGCTTATCTAAAAAAGAGAATCTCAGAACCACAAGTGGTCTGAATGAAATAAAATATGAAGATAAACGTTCTGTAAAAATGAGTGGACATGAAATGACCTTACTAAATAAAAGGCATAATAGTCCTAATAGTCGCCAGTTTGGAAGTTGAGACTCTTACAAAACAATATAAAGTCTTCAGATCCGAGATTGGACTGAGTAAACCTCTTTCTTTGGGACAGAGAATAGAATTGAATAGAAACCCAATCCCTGTTCCTGCTAAAGAACTGGTATAAACACGCTTAAAAAAAAAATTCACAGAGTGTACTAAGGAAAAAATATTCCCGTAGAAGGTCTCATTCTAAAAATCTATTCAGACTCTAAGACAGAATTCCTCCAAAAACAATTTAATCTCCCCCCACCAGAATAACTGGTTTGAGAACCGTAACTTCATGCAGTCGAACAACAAGTAATTATATAGCGTTTTTTCCCAGGAGGATACAAAATAAACGCTTTTTAAGTGCTTGCACTCAGAGTTAACCAAATTAGCAGCTGAAAAAAACAGTTATTACCCAAATAAATGGTACACAATAAATTGACCTAAAAAAGGCCAAAGGGCTGTATTAACCTTGCCAGGATATGAATCTTGGATCTAGAACAAGCGTTTGTAGTCAGGACATTCACCAACTGAGCTACCTCACTAGACTAAAAGTAGGGCAGAAATAAACTCTAAACCTTCAGAAATAGTGGAGATAAAATAAATAAAACAAATTTTTATCCTAACAAACTAGAGATAATAAAATAGATATAGTAAACATAATAAAATGAATACATCAGAAGTAAATAAACAGAGTTATATACTTGAGAATCTGAAACTGCTTATGCTAACTGTTCAACAACAAAAAATAGTGAAAGAACAGTAATGTCAGCCACAGATAAAGCTGAGCTAAAAACAAACAGTACGTGAATATGCTCTACTAAGGTTATATTCAAACTCTAAAGAATCCTAAAATAAGTACCAATGTCCATAGAAAAGTAAATTTATGCTTATCTGATAAATTGATTTCTTCTATGATACGACGAGTCCACGGATTCATCCTTTACTTGTGGGATATTATCCTCCTGCTAACAGGAAGTGGCAAAGAGCACTACAGCAGAGCTGTCTATATAGCTCCTCCCTTGACTCCACCCCCCCAGTCATTCGACCGAAGGTACAGGAAGAAAAAGGAGAAACTAAAAGGTGCAGAGGTGACTGAAGTTTTAAATCAAAAAAATATAATCTGTCTTAAATTGACAGGGCGGGCCGTGGACTCGTCGTATCATAGAAGAAATCAATTTATCAGGTAAGCACCAATTTACTTTTCTTCTATAAGATATGACGAGTCCACGGATTCATCCTTTAATTGTGGGATACAATACCAAAGCTAAAGGACACGGATGAACGGGAGGGACAAGACAGATGCCTAAACAGAAGGCACCCCTGCTTGAAGAACTTTTCTCCCAAAAATAGCCTCCGAAGAAGCAAAAGTATCAAATTTGGAAAAGGTATGAAGTGAAGACCAAGTCGCAGCCTTACAAATCTGTTCAACAGAAGCATCATTTTTAAAAGCCCATGTGGAAGCCACCGCTCTAGTAGAGTGAGTTGTAATTCTCGTATGCCAAACGGATGATGCTTTTCAGCCAAAAGGCAAGAGAGGTAGCCGTAGCTTTTTGACCTCTACATTTTCCAGAATAGACAACAAACAGAGAAGATGTTTGACTGAAGTTTTACTTGCAAGCGACCAAAGATTTCCAAGCACGAACCACGTCCAAGTTGTGCAACAGACGCTCCTTCTTAGAGGAAGGATTAGGACACAGGGAAGGTACAACAATTTCCTGATTCATATTCTTATTAGTAACAACCTTAGGAAGGAATCCTACCTTATCAGAATGGAAAACAAGATAAGGCGAGTCGCATTGCAATGCAGATAGTTCAGAAACTCTTCGATCCGGAGAGATAGCAACTAAAAACAGAACTTTCCAAGATAGAAGCTTAATATCTATGGAATGCATAGGTTCAAACGGAACCCCTTGAAGAACTTTAAGAACTAAATTCAAACTCCATGGCGGAGCAACAGGTTTAAACACAGGCTTGATTCTAACTAAAGCCTGACAGAACGACTGAACGTCTGGAACATCTGCCAGACGCTTGTGCAGTAAAATTGATAAAGCAGATATCTGTCCCTTTAGGGAACTAGCCGATAGCCCCTTCTCCAATCCTTCTTGGAGAAAGGGCAAAATCCTAGGAATCCTGATCTTACTCCATGAGTAGCCTTTGGATTCGCACCAATAAAGATATTTACACCATATCTTATGATAAATTTTCCTAGTGGCAGACTTTCAAGCCTGAATCAAGGTATCTATGACCGACTCAGAGAATCCCTGCTTGGATAAAATCAAGCGTTCAATCTCCAGGCAGTCAGTCGCAGAGAAACTAGATTTGGATGCTGGAACGGACCTTGAATGAGAAGGTCCTGTCTCAGTGGCAGTGTCCACGGTGGTAGAGATGACGTGTCCACGGTGGTAGAGATGACATGTCCACAAGGTCTGCATACCAAGTCCTGCGTGGCCACGCAGGTGCTATCAAAATCACTGAAGCTCTCTCCTGTTTGATTCTGGCAATCAAACGAGGAAGGAGAGGAAATGGTGGAAACACATAAGCCAGGTTGAACGACCAAGGTACTGCTAGAGCATATATCAGTACTGCTTGAGGATCCCTTGATCTGGACCCGTAACAAGGAAGTTTGGCATTCTGACGAGATGCCATCAGATCCAATTCTGGTGTGCCCCATTGATGAATCAATTGTACAAACACCTCCGGATGGAGTTCCCACTCCCCCGGATGAAAAGTCTGATGACTCAGAAAATCCGCTTCCCAGTTCTCCACTCCTGGGAAATAGATTGCTGATAGATGGCAAGAGTGAGTCTCTGCCCATCAAATTATTTTGGAAACCTCTATCATCGCTAGAGAACTCTTTGTTCCCCCTGATGATTGATATATGCTACAGTCGTGATATTGTCCGACTGGAATCTTATGAATCTGGCCGAAGCCAGCTGAGGCCACAATTGAAGCGCGTTGAATATCGCTCTCATTTCTAGAATATTTATCAGGTGGAGAGCCTCTTCCTGAGTCCACACACTCTGTGCTTTCAGGGAATTCCAGATTGCACCCCAGCCCAATAGGCTCGCGTCCGTCGTCACTATGACCCATGCTGGCCTGCGGAAACACATTCCCTGGGACAGATGATCCTGTGACAACCACCAAAGAAGAGAGTCTCTGGTCTCTTGATCCAGATTTATCTGAGGAGATAAATTTGCATAATCCCCATTCCACTGTTTGAGCATGCATAGTTGCAGTGGTCTGAGATGCAAGCGAGCAAACGGAACTATGTCCATTGCCGCTACCATTAGTCCAATTATCTCCATACACTGAGCCACTGACGGCCAAGGAATGGAATGAAGAGCTCGGCAAGTGGTTAAAAGCTTTGATTTCCTGACCTCCGTCAGAAAAATGTTCATGTTTACCGAATCTATCAGAGTTCCCAGGAATGGAACTCTTGTGAGGGGGATAAGAACTCTTTTTTACGTTCACCTTCCACCCGTGAGATCTGAGAAAGGCCAACACAATGTCCGTGTGGGATTTGGCTAGTTGGTAAGTTGACGCCTGAATTAAGACATCGTCCAGATAAGGCACCACTGCTATGCCCCGCGGCCTTAGAACCTCCAGAAGGGACCCTAGCACTTTTGTGAAAATTCTGGGAGCTGTGGCAAACCCGAAGGGAAGAGCCACAAACTGGTAATGCTTGTCCAGGAAGGCGAACCTGAGGAACTGGTGATGATCTTTGTGGATAGGAATGTGAAGATACGCATCCTTTAAATCCACGGTGGTCATATATTGACCCTTCCTGGATCATTGGTAAAATAGTCCGAATGGTCTCCATCTTGAAGGATGGGACTGAGAAATTTGTTTAGGATCTTGAGATCTAAAATTGGTCTGAAGGTTCCCTCTTTTTTGGGAACCACAGACAGATTGGAGTAAAACCCCTGCCCCTGTTCTGCTTTTGGAACAGGGCAGATTACTCCCATAGTATATAGGTCTTCTACACAGCGTAAGAACGCCTCTCTTTTTGTCTGGTTTACAGACGGTCGAGAAAGATGAAATCTCCCCCTTGGAGGAGAATCTTTGAAGTCTAGAAGATACCCCTGGGTCACAATTTCTAAAGCCCAGGAGTCCTGAACGTCTCTTGCCCAAGCCTGAGCAAAGAGAGAAAGTCTGCCCCCTACTAGATCTGGTCCCAGATCGGGGGCTGCCCCTTCATGCTGTCTTGGTGGCAGCAGCGGGCTTCTTGGCCTGTTTACCCTTATTCCAAGTCTGGTTAGGTCTCCAGACTGACTTGGATTGAACAAAATTTCCCTCCTGCTTTGCAGCAGGGGAGGAGGTAGAGGAAACACCTTTGAAGTTTCGAAAGGAACGAACATTATTTTGTTTGGTCCTCATCTTATTTGTCTTATCCTGAGGAAGGGCATGGCCTTTTCCTCCAGTGATGTCTGAAATGATCTCTTTCAGTTCAGGCCTGAATAGGGTCTTATCCTTGAAAGGAATGGCTAAAAGCTTAGCTTTTGATGACACGTCAGCAGACCAGGACTTAAGCCATAACGCTCTACGCGCTAAAATGGCAAAACCTGAATTCTTTGCCGCTAATTTAGCCAGTTGAAAAGCGGCATCTGTAATGAAAGAATTAGCTAGCTTGAGAGCCCTAATTCTATCCAGAATATCATCTAATGGGGTCTCAATACCTTAAGAGCCTCCTCTAGAGCCTCAAACCAAAAAGCAGCTGCAGTAGTTACAGGAACAATGCACGCTATAGGTTGCAGAAGAAAACCCTGATGAATAAATATTTTCTTTAGAAGACCCTCTAATTGTTTATCCATAGGATCTTTGAAAACACAACTGTCCTCAATAGGTATAGTTGTACGCTTAGCCAGGGTAGAAATAGCTCCCTCCACCTTAGGGACCGTCTGCCACGAATCCCGAATGGTGTCTGATATGGGAAACATTTTCTTAAAAAGTAGGAGGGGGAGAGAACGGAATACCTGGTCTATCCCACTCCTTAGTAACAATGTCCGAAATCCTCTTAGGGATCGGAAAAACAGTGTAAGCAGGAACCTCTAGATAGCTATCCATTTTACACAATTTCTCTGGTGGAATTACAATAGGGTCACAATCATCCAGAGTCGCTAAAACCTCCCTGAGCAACAAGCGGAGGTGTTCTAGCTTAAACTTAAAAGCCGTCATATCTGAGTCTGTTTGAGGGAACATCTTTCCTGAATCAGAAAGCTCTCCCTCAGACAGCAATTCCCTCACACCCAACTCAGAACATTGTGAGGGTACATCGGAGATGGCTAACAAAGCGTCAGAGGGCTCAGCATTTACTCTCACACAGGACCTACTGCGCTTCCCCTGCAATGGTTGTGACACTTGGGGAGAATTAGATGGCATAAACTGATTCTCTTCTGACTGAGAATCATCCTGCGACATACTTTTATCAGCTACAATATGTTCTTTGCAATTTATTGCCCTTTCAGTGCATGAGGGACACATTTTAAGTGGGAGTTCCACAATGGCTCCTAAACACATTGAACATTGGCTAGTAATGACCACAAACAGGCTTGAAAACAATCTTAAAAAACTGTACTGCGCCTTTAAAAGAAAAAAAGCATACACGTTTTGCAAAACTGCTTTTAAACAATCAAATCGTATTAATTTTGTGATATAAGCATTCAAACTATGCAGCTAAGTTTGCCCCACAAGGAAAGGAACACTTAACCGTTACAGGAAAAAACGGATAATTAATAAACGTTTAAATCTGGAAAAAACACCCCCTGCACCTCGCCACAGCCCTGCTGTGGCGCCTACCTGCCCTCAGGGATCTGGAAAATAGGGTTAAAGCTTCAATTTGGCCCAATACTCTCACAAGGGCCCACCGGAGTTGGAGCTTGCTGCTTGCCTGTCAAATACAACTGCGCAACTGAGGCGCGAAAATAGGCCCCGCCCATCTCACTCAATGTCTCTCAGCCCAAATGAACCGCACCAGAGCGGTCTCAAACTAGATATGTGGGTTCCTAAACCCAAAAAGAAGCCAAGTGTACCCTCTCATTTAAGCATAAAAAACGTTCCTTCCAAAAACGTTATCAGCACTCCCAGTTAAATAAACGTTTGCCCACAAACATTCTTCAGTGTCAACCATTTTTTCTTAGCCCCTATTATGCAAGCTTAGTAATACCCCTCTATTCTTTTAGGATTACTGCTTACTCTTTCCCTCATGGGGATACTGTCAGCCAATTCTGAAATACCACAGTCTCTCCAGAAAAAAATGACTGAACATAACTCACTGCTTATAGCATGAAAAACGTTCCTCACACTGAAGTTTCTTAAGTACTGCTCAGCCGTTCTGTGGGAACTGCTCTGGATCTTAGTGACAAATGCTAAGATCATCAGCCTCCATGCAGAAGTCTTCATCCATCTGCTGCCTGAGAGAAAATAGTACACACCGGTACCATTTAAAAGAAAAAACTCTTGCTTGAAGAAAATAAAAACTAACATTTTATCACCTCTTTCACTTTACCCTTCCTAGTACTTAGAGTAGGCAAAGAGAATGACTGGGGGGGGTGGAGTCAAGGGAGGAGCTATATAGACAGCTCTGCTGTGGTGCTCTTTGCCACTTCCTGTTAGCAGGAGGATAATATCCCACAAGTAAAGGATGAATCCGTGGACTCGTCGTATCTTATAGAAGAAATAGTAGTACAGTCCCAAAAGGGAATCATGATAAACCATTCTTTAGAACATAATACAGATAGGAATTGGGTTTCAGAATGCTTAGAAGTGCTTATCATAGAAGAAATCATAAAAATAAAGCACAAACTTACTTCACCATCTTCATAGGAGGCAAAGTTTGTAAAAACTGAGTTGTGGGTGTGGTGGGAGGTGTATTTATAGGCATTTTGAGGTTTGGGAAACTTTGCCCCCTTCTGGTAGGAATGTATATCCCATACGTCACTAGCTCATGGACTCTTGCCAATTACATGAAAGAAACTGCACCTTTATACTCCCAATGGCTGGGGCACTCACCACCTCCTAGACCCAGACAGTTAACAGAGGAAATGCTCTCCTCAGGTTCAAGTCTCAGCCGGAATGGAGGAAATGAACATAGACCTTTTATTACAAGTACAACAAGTAATAGGAGCTGTGCAACACTTTCAAAAACGAAAATGAAACTTAAAAGTAAAACCTGTTTGTTCCAGCCAAAAAAAAAAAAAATCACACAAAGCAGTATGTAAATAATTAATACACTGATTAATTAACCCCAACTGTTCAATAAAGCCCCTTCAGAGGATATTAACCCTGTATCCTATCAAGGTATAAATGACCCTGTTATAGCGTTTTATGTGTAACAATTTAAACAATCTTACCTCCAGAATCCATGCTGTGGAACAGAACACAGCCTCTCAAGTGCGACAGTCATATACCAGCGCTCCTGACATGGACTTGAGTGAGAGAAAGCAGGCAGTGAAACACGTCAACACTGATTGCTTAGGAGTTGTTAGCAGTAGTCTGAATGGTTTTGCAGAAAAACTTTCCCTGCATCTCCAGACTCACTTTCATCAATACTCTCACTGAGAGGTTGACATGACTACTTAAAACACCAGTCCTATCTCGAAGGGCAGACACCCTTTTTCAGGACTCTCTGAATCTTCCGACACTTCTCTGCCACCTCCTAACGTGACAAAAGGCAAACAATGACTAGGGTAATGAGGAAGTGGGTGGGATATTTAAAGGGACATGAAACCTTTCATGATTTAGAAAGAGCATGCCATTTTAAACAACTTTCTAATTTACTTCAACTATCAATTTAGTTTCATTCTCTTGATATCCTTTGCCGAAAAGCATATCTAGATAGGCTCAGAAGCTACTGATTGGTGGCTGCACATAGATGCCTTGTGTGATTGGCTCCCCCATGTGCATTGCTATTTCTTAAACAAAAGATATCTAAAACATGAAGAAAATTAGATAATAGAAGTAAATTGGAATGATGTTTAAAATTGTATTCTCCACTTGAATCATGAAAGAAAATTGTTGGGTTTAGTGTTCCTTTAAGCCTTTGGCTGCGGGTCTTTGCCTCCTCCTGGTGGCCAGGTGTTGTATTTCCCAACAGTAAGGAATGAAGCCGTGGACTCTCCCTTTCTTAGGAAGGAAATGGTTTGCATTCTCATCTGCATTTAATTCCATAATGTATGTGAAGGTTTTATCATATGCTTTCCCTAACATTAAGATATACATTAAATGTAAAGTGACCGCACCAACCAAATGTAAAATGCTCAGGCACGGGATAGTCTCGGTCCTCAACTCAATAATAATAAATAATAAATAATCCCAGCCAATGAGACTTTGAAAACAAATTATTTATTTAGTTATAACTGTAATGTTATAAAGGCAATGTGTAATATATCAGTCTCAGGAGAGATAAGAGACCCGCTTGCTCACATCCACACAAACCCCATCCACCAGACACATCCGTACCACATACAGGATGAATAAACCTGTATACAAAAAGAAAAACACAACCGTGTAAAAAAAATTATACTGAATAAAGTAATATAATTCCCACCCCTAGGCGTCCCCAGGAAGTGAGAAAGGACAGTACCACCTGAATCACTTAATGATCAAAACAAATTTTTAAAGTGGTATTGCAACCACAAACATGATATAAGTCAGCTGTATAGTCCAAAAGTAAGAAACTGGAATCAATTTATTTGTATCCAAGGTAATTTATAACATTGCGATGTTATGTCAAGCAACATTCTCCTCTGTATGCTTCCCCATATGGAGTAACCGGTCTTACTCTGAAATCTCAGTAGACTTAATAGCAGTCCGTATAGCTTTAATGTAAAATTATATGTGAAAACCGGTCTCACTCTGGAATACCAGTAAACTGTGTATCAGTCCATATTTCTTAAAGACAAACTGAAGATAACTGAAGACTTGGAAAAACTTAATGAATATAAGCTGTTTGCCACACTGTATAATAAATCTCACAATGTGCTGTTGTATTAAGTTGCTTCAAAAGCAGTGCTTGGCGAGGTATACCGCTGATCCAACTTCACACTCTCTATTGAATCTTCACTCACGGAATATTACTAAAACACAGCATATAAGGTTCCCATAGTTATTTCTTAAAGCAGGCTTGATGTTGCAACAATCGGTTACAAACTGCCGTAAGTGCCGATAGTACCCTTTTCAATATGAGCAAAAGCAGACCAAAGGTGTGATGTTACCTTTCTCAGCAAACGCTGGTATAGCTAATATTACCGTGAGACTAATCACCGGAGAAATCTTCAGTGTGGAAATGGACCGCATCCCATCTCGCTACCTTCTCCTTAAGCACGCTTGATGTGGTAGGCAAACAGAGTGGCTTCAGCACAGCAGGTAAGATCAGGTGATGGCGTCCTTACTGGTTCCGACGCGCATTTCGGGGACTCCGCCCCTTTGTCAAGGAATGTCCAGGTGCTAGAGAGGGTGTAGCATTTAAACTGGTGAAACTAAAAATCTATTGGATAGACCAAGCACACCCTCCATGCGTCACGTTCACTTCATATGCGCTGCATATATTCATACTGTCATGGACACCGGATTTGAATCAACCTCACGAATAGTACCATTAATGCTCGAATGAAACAAAAAATTCTTATAATCCTAACAGAGCATGCTCTATTTACAAAAATGATATAAAAAGCATTGCAATATATACGTATATTACCATCTTTGTCAATTGAAGGCATGTATCTCTGACCAAATAGTAATATATGTGAAAAAACGGCAAACGGCTTTTTTGTAAGAAAAACACAAATCTTCCCACACATTCTAGTGTATAAAGAATACACAAAAAGTGTCCACCAAAGATTCAAACTAAAACAAAAATTACTAATACGCTACCCACAGTGTATCCTATATCTCTTTATAACCGTAGGGCGCTATTGTACGTATATGCATATGCCTACTTATGTGTACAGATTTCTATCATAAAAGTCATGTGTAAGAAAAAAAGGGCTTATATAAAATAACCAATGACTTTATGAATATAGCTGTAGGGCACTATTATGTATATATGCATATGCCTCCTTAAAGGTAAAAGACGTCGTATATGAAAAAACCAATGGCTTTATGAGAAAGCATACATCTCTACACATCTTCAGTTAAAGAGACCTGAATAGTATTCAAATGAAATAGAAATGTGAAGAACATCACGATCCAATTGTACATACAAGAAGCTACCCAGAAACAATTATCTCTTGTGGGTGTGTTAAATCATACGCTACTCTATGTTGCGGATAGATAGAATGTTATAATTGAAGACAAAACTAATGCTACCATCTATATACAAACCCTATTAGACAATGAACCATCATTCAATGTTTGCTAAAAAATGTAATATATGAGTATGTTGAATCCTACGCTACTCCATGTTGCGACTAGATAGAATGTTATAGTTGAAGACAAAACTAATACTACCCCTATTAGACAATGAACCATTATTCAATGTTTGCTAGAAAATGTTGTATCATATGGACAGCGGTGAGGTAATCAAAGCCATTGTATCTTTGGTCCATTTGTCAATACTTTTGGACTATACAGCTGACTTATATCATGTTTGTGGTTGCAATACCACTTTAAAAATTTGTTTTGATCATTAAGTGATTCAGGTGGTACTGTCCTTTCTCACTCCCTGGGGACGCCTAGGGGTGGGAATTATATTACTTTATTCAGTATAATTTTTTTTACACGGTTGTGTTTTTCTTTTTGTATACAGGTTTATTCATCCTGTATGTGGTACGGATGTGTCTGGTGGATGGGGTTTGTGTGGATGTGAGCAAGCGGGTCTCTTATCTCTCCTGAGACTGATATATTACACATTGCCTTTATAACATTACAGTTATAACTAAATAAATAATTTGTTTTCAAAGTCTCATTGGTTGGGATTATTTATTATTTATTAAGATATACATATTAAAAAGTCATGAAGTATTTCTTTGAAAGATTATTTTATTAGCCCAAGTACCTTTTCAGTAGTCCATTTAACAGTTACTAGTTTATATTTTGGAAACTTGTATAAGGGCAGGGGTCAACAAACCTGTTTAAAATTGAGGAACTAGTAAGAATATTTAAGGGCCAGACAGTGGTATCTGTATACAGATATATGTAGAATAACCCAAAAGGTTAGGACCCAGGAGTAAAATTATCCTAGGTTTGTCAAGCCCTGTATAAGGGCCCCTTAATGGTACGTTACAGATTATAGAAATAACTATTTAAAAACAAAATATTAAAATGCTCTCCTTTATTATGCTTTAAAAAGCTGCAGGAATGGTTTTTTAAAAAATAAAAAAAAAATAAACATTAAACTTAACATTCCAATTAACCCCTTCACTCCCTTAGGACATTCTATGCCATCCTAACTTTAGTGCCATTAGGACAGCATAGAATGTCCTTAGCTGTACGGAAGCCATAGGCACTCCCCCTGACATGATGCCATCATTGAAATCACACAATAGCACAAACGATTGCGTGATTTCAGTTTTTACTTATTTGCTTACAAATAAGTCCGGACGGGAAAGGGTTAAATCAGTCTGATAAATCATTTTTAAAGATTGCAAAGAAACTTAAGTCCCACAGTAGATAACATTTTCTTTTGTAAAAAAAATATAGATCTTTGCAATGCACAAATGGTCAAATATTAAATTACCAGCATTCTAGTGGTATTTTCAACAGTGTTAGTGCACAAAACAACATATTAGAGTTTTAAAGGCCATAAAAAACAATTTATGTTTACCTGATAAATTCCTTTTTCTCTTGGTGGTGATAGTCCACGAAATTCCTTACTTGAGGGGGAATCACTGCCTGGCATCCATCAGGCAGCAAAAACACCCTTTAAATATCCTTCCTACTTCCCTCTCTCTCCCAGTAGTACGAATAGCCAAGGAAAGGAAGAAAGATAGTAGGGTAAAGAGGTGTAACTATAACTGCCACCATATTTGAAACACGGGTAAGTTTGTGGACTATCACCGCCAAGAAAGAAAGGAATTTATCAGGTAAGCATAAAATTATGTTTTCTTTCTAAGGTGGTGATAGTCCACGAAATTCCTTACTTGTGGGGAACTAATACCCAAGCTGTGGAGTCCATGAAGGAAAAACGGGTGGGAAGAAAGGCAGGCACCTATTTACCAGGAAACACCACCTGAAGAACTTTACTTCTAAAAATCTACCCCAACCGAGGAAAAAAAATAATCAAGTGGAAACATGCAAGCAGCAACCATCTACAGTCCTGTAATGGATCTCAACACATGCCGAAATCTTGAGAGACAGATACACAACATTTCAAAGAACAAGAGAATCATAAAAGCAGCCACTGCACCGCCTCTAAGATCCTTTGGAAATTAGAATCAGCCAAATAACCCCTTGTTCCAACCTGCAGATCTACCATACTCTCCCTGTAGAAAAAAGGTTGAGATAATAAGCGAGAAGGGGAATATATTCTTCTGGTAATCTACACGCTAAGCAAGAAACTAGACAAAGATCACCAACTTCATAGAGATTAAGAATAACAAACACCACCAAATACTAAAGAACACAGAAGAGAGGCAAAAGATCAAACTCTTTAGCTGAAGAAAACGGCAACGTGGAGACTAAATAGCCGAACTACCTTATAACAAAAAAGAAATGCAGAATGCATGGTTGAGAGAACTGTACTAAGACACCATAACATGCAACCTGTAGATAGCTTATTATCACACCTATGCCCAGGATTGATCCCAGGTCTCTGTGTTTTGCTGACTTGTGGCTTTCCCCTCTGAGCCACTGGAGGACCCTCCAATTACTGGAAAAGAAAAACCAATAAGCAGGATGGAAAAATATCACTATGGTTTACTAGACATGGGACACGTCGATAGTCCAGAGATAAAGGGCAGTAGTCCACTCAATGTAAAGACATGGGGGGGGGGGGATAAAAGTTCCAAGCCGTCTGCTGCAAAGTCTAAGTCGTCCAGGACCACTGGAAATTTCAAGCTCATCCAATAGGTCTCATATCAAATTTGTCTGAGAATCACCCGATCTCCAATTAAAGCTGCAGGATTGTAAATCTCTAGGTAGAGACCGATGCTCCTATAAACTTCAACCAGATAATGATCCAGAACGAAATTTTTGCCTGACAGAGGATAGGAAAAAAAGAAAAACCCTAGGCATCAGAGCACAGTGAAATCAACATGAGAAGTTGACTGACTGAGTTGAGAATAAGAAAGTCTGAAGAAATTGATATTGCACGAATATCCAAAACAATATTAAAATCCTCACATCTTAAAGTGACCATAACCTCCTAATACCTTTCGAGTACACAGATTACCTCCCAACCTGACGGACTGTTGGAAACAGACCCATTGGATCTATACATCGAAACACGGTAACAGAGATAGAAAACAATGTAAATAGGTGATTGACTATAGAAGCAGCCCATGGATGCCAAACTATCACAATTCCAAAAGGAAACCCCCTGGAATTGAGGAAAAACAAACTCCCGAGATGTGACCAGAAGGACATGCAACGAAATTGGAAGCGGAGGGCCAGAAGAAAACTCGAATCCTAGATTGCGAGGAAGCTGACTAAACCACTTTGCCACCAAAGCCCAGCAAGCTATAAACATGAGCGAAAAATGCGTCGAAGACAGAGAAAAAAAACTAGTATAGGTAAAACTAAAATAAATAGGAGCTAGAAATAAAGACTACTCCTACGAGGAACCCTGAAATAAGGATAATTACCTCCATAAACTTTGAATCCCGAACACAATGAAGGGATGACTCTCTCTCTATGAACAGGAGACTAAGGAACCTCTGAAGGCTGCTTAGGTATAAACTGGATCTGAATCCTCAAAAACAAAGTCCTATAACTCTGGGAAATCAACCAAGCCCTTTTTATGCAAGAAAGCGAAAAGGTAAACTTTTATATTGCTTAGAACATAATTTCAGAAAATTCATCCTCAGGAGATCTCTTAATTTAAACTAAGATATCAAATAGATATATGAAATGAAAAAATTACCAGAATGCAAATAAAAAAAAAAATTAGTCAGGTGGTCTACCCATTAAGGGAATAATCCAGTAGATAAGATCCAGACTGTCGTCTAAGCATGGAAACTGTATGGAGGACGAACCACAATAGATCATTCTGGATAACAGGGGCATAATTAAGGAAATACCCTCTAATAAACACACACCATAAATGCTATACAGATGTATAGCTATGTACAACAATAGTAAAAGGAAAGTGAAACTGTAGAATTACCATGGTACAGAATAACAGAAAGGAAAATACCAAAAAAAGGTATATAAAAAATATTAAACAGCAGCAGTCCCAAACCCGGAACATGCTTGCAGGAAATTGCAAAACTTAAGGTATAGAATTGCAAAGCAAAAAAGGTAGAGAACAAGATATGGAAATACTAACATATCCACTACAATAAAGTAAAAATTATTGCACAGCAATAATAGTCGTACCATATGAAAAATACTGTAGGAGCCACCTACCAGTATTGTTCAGCCATAAATAGTCGTAATACCAGTGTACAAAGCAAATAACAGGATATGCAAAAATGAAAAATATCGAAGAATCCACTACAGGTACAGAATACTATTGAACAGCAATAACAGTAGAAGGGCAAATAGGGAAGAAATAGTCGTATCTATCCAGTTGTATATATTGCATGGCAAACTATAAAAATATAAGAAATAAAAAATGCTGTAATATCTACACAAATATAAGTGTGATATTGCACAGCAGAAGAGAGTATAGTCGTACTAAACCGCTAGTACAGTCATAAAACTACCCAACTAAAGTAACTATTGGTGCTGTCCCGATAAACCAGGCTATGAACAAGTGTCGTCAACACTTCATGGCCAAAACAGGAGGAGGCTAAAGAACCATCCCAGCAACACCGGTGGCAGGCTTGTGACCAAACTTCAACAAGAAGATGTAAATTGCACAGCTAGTATTTTCCTAAAACCATCTCTTCAAGGAACTATCCATTGAGGGAAATTCTGGAATTTACATCCCTGTAATTCTAAAAAAAAATTGAACACCTCTATCCTTGCCTGCTCCTTGTTGATGAGGCAAGAAATACTGGGGGAGAGAGGAAATTGGGAGGGATATTTAAAGCTTTGTCGTAGGATGTCTTTGCTGCGTCCTAGTGGCCAGGAAGTAAATCCCCCACAAGTAAGGAATTTCGTATTCATCCAGTTGTATATTATTGCATGGCAAACTATAAAAAATATAAGAAATAAAACATTCTGTAATATCTACACAAATATAAGTGTGATATTTCACAGCACAAGATAGTATAGTCGTGCTAAACAGCAATACAGTCATAGAACTACCGAACTAGAGTAACTATTGGTGCTGTATCGATAAACCAGGCTATGAACAAGTGTCGCCAGTGAGAGTATGAGGGCCGAAGGAGATACATGGGTATTTACCCTGCTGCAGTCCCTTTTACTGTTTTTACCCCTATGGAGGTCCTAGGAGACAGTAAGTAGCCCATACTGTGCTATAACTAACAGTAAAGATATAGCTTGAGGGAGAACACTTCATGGCCAAAACAGGAGGAGGCTTTAAGAACCATCCCAGCAACACCGGTGGCAGGCTTGTGACCAAACCTCAACAAGAAGATGTAAACTGCACAGCTAGTATATTCCTAAAACCATCTCTTCAAGGAACTATCCATTGAGGGAAATTCTGGGATTAACATCCCTGTAATTCTTCAAAAAAATGGAACACCTCTATCCTTGCCTGCTCCTTATTGATGAGGCAAGAAATACTGAGAGAGGAAATTGTGAGAGATATTTAAAGCTTTGTCGTAGGAGGTCTTTGCCGCCTCCTGGTGGCCAGGAAGTGAATCCCCCACAAGGAATTTTGTGAAATTTCTTATTATAGGGACATATGTCCCTTTTAAAGATAAAAAATATATAAAATAGTCATAATGGAATAGTAAGCATCTATGCAAAATACCAACCTGCACTAAGACTTCCTGATGGTTTATTCGCAGCTCCAAATCCAAAAGTGGAGGCACCAGAAGCGTTGCCTCCAAAAGCTGAACTACTTCCAAATCCTAATGGGACAGCATTAGACAGAAAAAAACATGTAACAGAACAAGCAATAAAAAAATGTGACAAAAGCACTTATTAAAAATGGCAATAAATAGTTTCAGGATTTTCGAGGATTCGATGTAGTAAAATTCAATGAGCCTGCAACATCTAAAGCCAGCAATTTAAGAGAAATATGTGGGGATATTGGAAAATTAAGTTTGGAAGAGGTTTTACAAAATAAACGTATATGTTAGATTTGTTAGATTAGTTAAAATGCTAAAACCATTTACAAACAAATTTCACACACAAAAATGCACTACTCTTACAAACTAATTCTGTAGAGTATTGTTTTTACATGTACAAATAGGTTTCAACAGGAGCCCTGATGATTAAAAAGTTAGGAAGTTAGAGTGGTAAATAAAAGTAGAACGTGATTTACTCTTTGTGCTTAGAGCAAAATAAGCTGTTAATTCTCACCACCTAACAGGCATTTGATTATACCTACCGATCATTCTTGCAAAAAATAACATGCAGGAAGGAAGGAGACATTAACATAAAATAAGGATACTTTAGTAAATGAACAGTAAAAATGAAAAATAATTTCAGTGCGTTTCAACATCCATGCAATGACAGTGAAAGTATATACGACATTTGCACCCCCTATTGTCTGGCTCATTTACAAATGTCCAAAGACAGACAAACATGGAAAAACAGGTGCCATATGACTTGTTTTATGTGAACAATGTACACTTGAAGAAGTGTGCTTAACGGCCTTTGGTCTAACCATCCAAAATTTTGTTTACTGCTAATCTCTATGTATGAACATAAAAAATCTGTATAAAGGGCTCACAAATTTAGTAAGCATCCACTATCATCTAAATCCTGATGTGTGTCAGTGAGAGTATAAGTAACTATAAAAGATTTAAAGACATTAAGAGCCAAATAAGTGTTGGTTGCGTTGCACGACCATGTAAGCCACAAAGTAAATAAGCCAAAAACAAAGTATGCATGTAAGTTTCTGCTCGTCTTCCTCTTCCCCATGAAAAAGCTAGGCTCAGTACTCGCCTGTCTCATTTCACTTCCAACTCCCTGTAAATATTGGCTATATAAAAAAAAACAAAAAAAACAACACACCAAGCATTTACTGCATTCAGGTGCTTGGTGTCTCTGTTTTATATAAAAGATTTCCCCAATTAATTGATCCTCAGTCATACCCAAGGAGGAGGAGGAAAAAAAGAAAAGCAGGAAAGATAAAGTGTGTCAAAGTGCAAATACTGTCAGCAACTGAACAAAAAGAGGGCGTGGCTCATGGACAGCATGAAATAAATGAGGCAAGCATAAATTCTGTTTTCATAACATGGTGAGAGTCCACAAGCCATCACATGTGGGAATCAATACCCAACAGGTGGGGTCCACGAGGCCACAGTAAAAAAGGGGGACAAATAGTGAAGGTAGGATGTTACTATTCAGGCACTACGGCGCGCAGAACTTTCATGCCAAAGACAACCTCGGAAGAAGCATACACATCTAAGTGATCAAACTTAGAAAACGTGTGCAAATATAATAATAATAATAATAATAATAATGCCTAGTCAAGGCATCAATAATTTTGTCAGAAAAACCTCTCTAAGACAGAATTAAAAGGGACAGTCTAGTCCAAAATAAACTTTCGTGATTCAGATAGGGCATGTAATTTTAAACAACTTCCCAATTTACTTTTATCACCAATTTTGCTTTGTTTCTCTTGGTATACTTAGTTGAAAGCTTAACCTAGAGGTTCATATGCTAATTTCTTAGAGCTTGAAGGCCACCTCTTATCTAAATGCATTTTTACAGTTTTTCACCACTAGAGGGTGTTAGTTCATGTGTGTTATATAGATAACAGAATTTATGTTTACCTGATAAATTACTTTCTCCAACGGTGTGTCCGGTCCACGGCGTCATCCTTACTTGTGGGATATTCTCTTCCCCAACAGGAAATGGCAAAGAGCCCAGCAAAGCTGGTCACATGATCCCTCCTAGGCTCCGCCTACCCCAGTCATTCGACCGACGTTAAGGAGGAATATTTGCATAGGAGAAACCATATGATACCGTGGTGACTGTAGTTAAAGAAAATAAATTATCAGACCTGATTAAAAAACCAGGGCGGGCCGTGGACCGGACACACCGTTGGAGAAAGTAATTTATCAGGTAAACATAAATTCTGTTTTCTCCAACATAGGTGTGTCCGGTCCACGGCGTCATCCTTACTTGTGGGAACCAATACCAAAGCTTTAGGACACGGATGATGGGAGGGAACAAATCAGGTCACCTAGATGGAAGGCACCACGGCTTGCAAAACCTTTCTCCCAAAAATAGCCTCAGAAGAAGCAAAAGTATCAAACTTGTAAAATGTTAAACACTAAAAAACTCTAAGCCATCTCCGTGGAGATGTTGCCTGTACAACGGCAAAGAGAATGACTGGGGTAGGCGGAGCCTAGGAGGGATCATGTGACCAGCTTTGCTGGGCTCTTTGCCATTTCCTGTTGGGGAAGAGAATATCCCACAAGTAAGGATGACGCCGTGGACCGGACACACCTATGTTGGAGAAAACACTCTGCTCATGCACGTGGAGTTACCTAGGAGTTAGCACTGATTGGCTAAAATGCAAGTCTGTCAAAATAACTGAAATAAGGGGGAAGTTTGCATAGGCTTAGATACAAGGTAATCACAGAGGTAAAAAGTGTTTAAATATAGCTGTGTTGGTTATGCAAAACTAGGGAATGGATAATTAAGGGATTATATATCTTTAAAACAATAAAAATTCTGGTGTAGACTGTCCCTTTAAGCGTTCAATCGCCATGCCGTCAAATTCATAGATCTGAGATCTTGATAAAAGAAAGGGCCTTGAGAGAGAAGGTCCTATCCTAGAGGAAGCATCCAAGGCAGGCATGTGGACATCCGCAAATCAAATCCT
Source organism: Bombina bombina (assembly GCF_027579735.1). Taxonomy (NCBI): domain Eukaryota; kingdom Metazoa; phylum Chordata; class Amphibia; order Anura; family Bombinatoridae; genus Bombina; species Bombina bombina. Next base: position 1,129,735,793 of record NC_069501.1, read on the forward strand.
CCAAGGCTACTCTGGAGCAAATCAGAATTGCTGAGGCTGGTTCCCCCCCCCTGATTCTAGATATCACACGGGATAGAAACACAAACTGAGGAAATATGTAAATCAGGATGAACCAAGGAACCACTAGGGCGTTTAGAAGACTTGCCCGAGGATTCCAATACCTGGCACAATACAGAGGCAGCTTGTGATTAAAATGGGACGCCATGAGTTTCTATTGGCATTAGGTTGAACACCTCCTGATTCAGAGACCATCTCCATAGATGAGACTGGCAATTTAGAAAGTCTGCCTTCCAATTCTCCACACCTGGAATATGGCTTGCCAAAATAATGCAATGATAGCATTCTGCCCAACTGATGCAGGCAACTTTCTTCATCGCTAAGGGACATGCGAGTACCTCCCTGATAATTGACTTTAGCCACTGCCATAATATTGTATGACTGGAATCAGAAAAAGATAACTGTCTGAGATCGGGCAAACTCAGGAGAGCCCAGAAGTTTGCATGGAGTTCCAAAACATTTATCTGTAAACCTGATGAGACACCAAACTCCCTGCACTCTCTGTGACCCCCAGACTGCACCCCAACCTAGCAGGCTGGCATCCATAAAAATTACACTCCACAATGAACAAAGAAGAGAGGCCCCCCCTGAACCAGGCACTGGTGAGTCTGCCACAAATTTAAGGACAGCCTTGTCCTGCAATGTAACGGAATCCTCTGAGAAAGAACTTTGTGGTCATTCCATTGATGCAGCATCTGCAATTGGAGGGTCCAAAGATGAAACCTGGCAAATGGAACTGCATCTAATGCAGCCACCATACAACCCACAACTTCCATGCACTAAGCTACGGAAAGGAAAGGATTTAGCTGCAGAATAGCACAGGCTTGTTGCAGCTTCAGTCTGTGCTGACCTGTTAAAGACAAGGACATCATCATGGAATTGATTATGAACCCCAAAAAAGACACCCGTCTCTGAACACCTGAGTCTTAAACTCTTTGATTTATTTTCCAACCGTGACTCTGAAGCAATTAAAGAACCATCTGAGTGTGAGAGACAGTCAGATGAAAAGGAGGAGCCTGAACCAGAAGGTCATTCGAGTAAGGAACAAGAGAAATTCCTAGAGTACAAACTACAGGCAACAGAGCTTCCAGCACTTTTGTTAACACTCTGGGAGCTGTAGCCAGACCAAAAGGAAGGCCGTGAACCGATAATGCTTGTCTAGAAAAGAAAATCTTTTAAATTTGACATGAACCCTGTGAATAGGGATATGAAAATAAGCATCTTAGTCTATGGTAGACATAAACTGACCCTCCTGCACTAAAGAAATCAGAGTGTGAATTATACCTATTTTCAGGAATTTGTTCAATATTTCCAAAACAGGCCAAAATGTACCCTTCTTCTCAGGTACTATAAAGTGATTTGAATATTTGATTTGATATAGTTTAATTCTTAAGTTGGAATAAAGGCAATCATCCCCATAAGTTCCAAATACCTTAACACAAGCCAAAAATGCTTGGGCCTTTAAAAGGATCTTGAGGCACTCGAGACAGGATGAATCTTATCCAAGCGGGCCTTGAACGAAAACATTCTGTACACGAGGGAACTTATATTTGTAATACCCAGAGATCCTAAACAGATCTCTCCCAAGCCTCCTGAAAGAGGCTTAATTTGCCAGAGACTGATCTGGTATGAGAGCGCACAGAGCTGGGGCAGACTTCTTGGACTGTGTTTTTGTACCAAGAAGAGTTAGACTTCCAGGATGATTTAGAGCACTGGTTTTATAACCTGTACTAAGGCCTCTCCAAAAGGCAACATATGTTGAGGATATCTGAACTGGAGAACAGGTAAAATCAGCTGACGAGTAAACATGGTTATTTTACCTGCTCTCATCCAAGGTAATCCTGAAAATTTGGCCTGTATGGGGAGGCCTGAGGACAGGTTTGAAAACAAGTGATTTAGAGAAGTCAGATCTCTGAGCAATGGAGGTATCTTTCTGAGACTTAAGGCTGTGACACACTGCAAGCGATGCGGCGCGAGGCAAAGCAGCTGCTTTGCTCCGCGTCGCATCGCTTCTGAAGTTCAAATATTTCATCTCTGAGCGCTTAGCTACGCGACCTGACGCAGCAGAGTGCTCAGAGATGAAAAGGCAAGACACACTGAGTGCGCACAGCTGCATCTACACGAGTGACAAAAGATTGCGAAAATGCTCTGCAGATCTATGCTTAGTAGATTTCTTATTCTGGGGCTCCCTTACCACCCTGTGTCTGTGGCAATGAGGGCAGACCCAAACAGAAATTTACCCTGGAAGGGGAGAGGAAGTAGTCTGCATTTAGAAACCAAATAAGCAAGCCAAGACTTAAGCCACAAAGTTTTCCTTGCTAAAACAGCTAAAAGAGAAATCTTAGCATTCATGCAAATGATTGCCACTGCTGCATCACAAAAAAATGGAAATTGCTGTTCTCAGGAGACCAATACGTTCCTGAATCTTATTCAGAGTGGTTTCCCCAAAAACAAGTTCTGAGAAATTGTCATAACACATAGAAGTGGCAGCAGTGACAAAGCTACACTTACTGCAGGCCTAAATATAAAACCTGCAAACTGAAAGAATCGCTGATGGAAACCTTCAAGTTTTCTATTATAGTTGATTTATAAAGCGCCAATATATTATGCAGCGTTGTAACATGATGTATACAGTTGTTTGCATAAACCAAAAGTATACAATTACGGAGTACAATAATCAAGAAATTTATATAAATAAGGGTAGAGGGCCCTACCATTGAGTCACTTAGCTGTAAACCATCTTTACATAAAGATCAACAGGACAGGTTTAAATCTTGAGCTTACATTTTAAAGGATCCTTAAAAGAAAAACTATCCTCCAAAGAAATAGTAGTACGTCTGGCCAAAGTTGAAATAGCTGCATCTACCTTATAAACAGTCTCCCAAACCTCTGTATCAACAGAAATTAGAGGAAACTTGAATTTGGAGGATGGAACTGGTTGACTGCAGCAGGATTTTCTTCTACTTCTAAAGCAATTAAAACTTCCCAACAATTTGGGAGGCAGAGCTTGCATCTAAGCGAGGTAGCAGCACAGAAACTGAGCTCCTGTCTTCATACAGCGTTAAACTAAGTAATTACTCAGGAATCTCCTTTATTTTTTCCTTTGTGTTAATCCCTCATCCCACAGCTTCCCAGCCTAGTTTACCGGGTTGGTTCTCCCCTCAATTGTTAATTAGAGACCTACCACACCATCATAGCAGCAGCGGCAAAGGCAGCTATTTGGAACGACACCCCAGAGACTTCACTAACAGCCTGCTTGAGCTGTTGCTCTCATCCGGACACCCGGTTTCAACTGCACAGGGAGGAATTAGTGTCCGGACCTACGAATCCCAGTTCATGCACCGGACCATCAGTGTGCGGCAAAAGCCCGCGAAGAGCCGGCATCTTAGTGGAGCGCAAGTAAAAAGAGGACAAGAGTAAGGGAAAATCACTGAACCTCACAGGCATGTGGCTGCGCACACTAACGGAAGGCAGCCTTCCCCACATAGCGCCTTAGACTACAACAGCTTCACGGGCTCTTCTCAACTCGCCGGACAGCTTCTGATTACAGCGGCAGATGTATTGGAGTGAATTCCTAAGAGTGCATGTGAGTAGCTCCTTTATCTGCACGCAATAAGCTGTAACTCCTTCCTCGAACTAGAACTCATTGATCCACCTAAATCTAACTGCCACTGCTGACGGCATATAACTAAGGCAGACTGTACAAATACCATCCTTTATAGGATTAGGGAGTCTTGGGACTTTGTTTAATAGGTCTTGATTGGAATCCATATAACGCCACAATTGGTACCTTACAGCTTAGCTGAGAATATTCTCCACCCAGCTATTGATTCACCATCGGTTCACCTCACTTTTAACCCCAAGACCCTGATTGAATTCTTAAACAACCTCAGTATAGCAGCACACTATTGGAGCTTAACCTCTCCTAACAGCACTCTATATACTGCAGCGTATTGAACATAAACAATCAGGAGCTGAACTATACTGTACATTTTCTCTTGCATACTGGTTTACAATAAGACAGCTACACTTAAGACACTAGTCTTATTTACATTACAGGCCATTAAGCTCTACTCCTGGCTCACAAGAGAGTGAACATTTGAAATCATCTAGTTTATCACCTATATAAGTCAGCCCTTACTGTGAAACTTACACTTGGTGATTTTAGTTAGTCTCCTCCTCCCTTTCCCGTAGGTCCTACGTGGCTGCGGGTCATACCCCATTCCCTTTTACCAGCTTCGCCAATAGGAGGCACACCCCCAGGAGGGAGACTACGAACCTGTGATTTTCCTGAACTAGAGAAAGCCTTTTTCAACTGACAGGCGACTGGTGACGCCAACTTACCCTACTGCATATTCCCCTTCAGAAGATAACGCATTGAGTATGCTGGGCTAAAGGCCTAGATGTAGGGGAGTTTAGTGACTTGCCCCCCAGCCTCATCTACAATCAAGGAAGAATCCTTATTAGAGTATATTATTACTTGCCCTCTTCGCATCACCCTACTCATTACCACCTATGGCGCATAGCATGAGAAAAAAAATGAAGCACCAGGGGAACCCTAAAAGGACACTAAACAATCACTTTCATAGTAAAATCAACTCGGACCCAGAGGGTTCGGAGGAGGACTCTAGAGAAGACATCTCAACATACAACCTCCCTACAAAATCCCCCAACACCATTAAGGATAGTCAAGGTATCCCACAATCCGCTGTTCTAGACTCCATTAAAGCCCTCTCAGAGAAAATGGACACCCATTACTCGTCCCTCAGACAGGACCTGAGACATTCCGTGAGTGAGCTTAAAAGAGATATTGCTTCACTAGGAGAACGTAAGGAAACTCTTGAACGCAAGCACGAAGATTTGAGCATAGACCATACTAATCTCCTTGCTTATACTCAGAACCTGGCCGAGCAGATCTCAGACCTAGAAGCTAAAATGGCGAATATGGAAGACAGATCTCGCAGAAACAATTTGCGATCAGAGGCATTCCTGAAGATGTTAGCTCTGCAGACCTGCTCAAATACCTTACTGGCCTCTTTACGGAGTTACTTGGTTCTACCTCAGAACAAGAAGTCATTATAGACCGAGCTCACAGACCACTCCGCCCCCCGGAATTCTTCTGCTGAAGCTCTTAGAGATGTCATCCTTAGACTACATTACTTCACCTTCAAAGAGAAAGTACTCAGAGCTTCATTTCTGAATAAAAAACTGAATTTATGCTTACCTGATAAATTACTTTCTCCAACGGTGTGTCCGGTCCACGGTGTCATCCATTACTTGTGGGATATTCTCCTCCCCCACAGGGAAAGGCAAGGAGAGCACACAGCAAGAGCTGTCCATATAGTCCCTCCCAGGCTCCGCCCCCCCAGTCATTCGACCGATGGTTAGGAGAAAAAAAGGAGAAACTATAGTGTGCCGTGGTGACTGTAGTGTATAGAGAAAGAAATTCTTCAAACCTGATTAAAAAACCAGGGCGGGCCGTGGACCGGACACACCGTTGGAGAAAGTAATTTATCAGGTAAGCATAAATTCTGTTTTCTCCAACATTGGTGTGTCCGGTCCACGGCGTCATCCTTACTTGTGGGAACCAATACCAAAGCTTTAGGACACGGATGAAGGGAGGGAGCAAATCAGGTTACCTAAACAGAAGGCACCACGGCTTACAAAACCTTTCTCCCAAAAATAGCCTCCGAAGAAGCAAAAGTATCAAATTTGTAGAATTTGGACAAAGTGTGCAGAGAAGACCAGGTCGCTGCCTTACATATCTGATCAACAGAAGCCTCGTTCTTGAAGGTCCATGTGGAAGCCACAGCCCTAGTAGAGTGAGCTGTGATTCGTTCAGGAGGCTGCCGTCCGGCAGTCTCGTAAGCCAATCGTATGATGCTTTTCAGCCAAAAGGAAAGAGAGGTAAGCAGTAGCTTTTTTGACCTCTCCTCTTGCTAGAATAAACTACAAACAGAGAAGACATTTGTCTGAAATCCTTTGTTGCTTCTAAATAGAACTTTAAAGCACGGACTACATCTAAATTGTGTAACAAGCGTTCCTTCTTTGAAACTGGATTCGGACACAAAGAAGGCACAACTATTTCCTGGTTAATATTCTTGTTGGAAACAACCTTTGGAAGGAAACCAGGTTTAGTACGCAAAACAACCTTATCTGAATGGAACACCAGATAGGGCGGATTACACTGCAGAGCAGATAATTCAGAAACTCTTCTAGCAGAAGAATAGCAACCAAAAACAGAACTTTCCAAGATAACAACTTGATATCTATGGAATGTAAGGGTTCAAACGGAACCCCTTGAAGAACTGAAAGAACCAAATTTAGACTCCAGGGAGGAGTCAAGGGTCTGTAAACAGGCTTGATCCTGACCAAAGCCTGAACAAAAGCTTGAACATCTGGCACTGCTGCCAGTCGTTTGTGTAACAAGACAGATAAAGCAGAAATCTGTCCTTTTAGAGAACTCGCTGATAATCCCTTATCCAAACCTTCTTGGAGAAAGGAAAGGATCCTAGGAATTTTAATCTTACTCCATGAGAATCCCTTGGATTCACACCAACAGATATATCTTTTCCATATTTTATGTTAATCTTTCTAGTCACAGGTTTTCTGGCTTGTACCAGAGTATCTATCACAGAATCCGAAAACCCACGCTTAGACAAAATCAAGCGTTCAATTTCCAAGCAGTCAGCTGGAGAGAAACTAGATTTGGATGTTCGAATGGACCTTGTACTAGAAGATCCTGTCTCAAAGGTAGCTTCCATGGTGGAGCCGATGACATATTCACCAGGTCTGCATACCAAGTCCTGCGTGGCCACGCAGGAGCTATCAAAATCACCAAGGCCTTCTCCTGTTTGATCCTGGCTACCAGCCTGGGAATGAGAAGGAACGGTGGAAACGCATAAGCTAGGTTGAAAGTCCAAGGCGCCACTAATGCATCCACTAGAGTCGCCTTGGGATCCCTGGATCTGGACCCGTAGCAAGGAACCTTGAAGTTCTGACGAGACGCCATCAGATCCATGTCTGGAATGCCCCATAATTGGGACAACTGGGCAAACACCTCCGGGTGGAGTTCCCACTCTCCCGGATGAAAGGTCTGACGACTCAGATAATCCGCCTCCCAGTTTTCCACTCCTGGGATGTGGATCGCAGACAGGTGGTAGGAGTGATCCTCCGCCCATTTGATGATCTTGGTCACCTCTCTCATCGCCAGGGAACTCCTTGTTCCCCCCTGATGGTTGAAGTAAGCAACAGTCGTCATGTTGTCTGATTGGAATCTTATGAATCTGGCCTTTGCTAGTTGAGGCCAAGCCCGGAGAGCATTGAATATCGCTCTCTGTTCCAGGATGTTTATCGGGAGAAGAGACTCTTCCCGAGACCATAGACCCTGAGCTTTCAGGGAATCCCAGACCGCGCCCCAGCCTAATAGACTGGCGTCGGTCGTGACAATGACCCACTCTGGTCTGCGGAAGCTCATTCCCTGGGACAGGTGATACTGAGTCAGCCACCAACGGAGTGAGTCTCTGGTCTTCTGATCTACTTGAATCACTGGAGACAAGTCTATATAGTCCCCATTCCACTGTTTGAGCATGCACAGTTGTAATGGTCTTAGATGAATTCGCGCAAAAGGAACTATGTCCATTGCTGCAACCATCAACCCTACTACTTCCATGCATTGAGCTATGGAAGGCCGTAGAACAGAGTGAAGAACTTGACAAGCGTTTAGAAGCTTTGACTATCTGACATCTGTCAGGAAAATCTTAATTTCTAAAGAATCTATTATTGTTCCCAAGAAAGGGACTCTTGTTGACGGAGACGGGGAACTTTTTTCTATGTTCACCTACCACCCGTGAGATCTGAGAAAGGCTAGAACAATGTCTGTGTGAGCCTTTGTCTTTGAAAGAGACGACGCTTGAATTAGGATGTCGTCCAAGTAAGGTGCCACTGCAATGCCCCTGGGTCTTAGAACCGCTAGAAGGGACCCGAGCACCTTTGTGAAAATCCTTGGAGCAGTGGCTAGTCCGAATGGGAGAGCCACAATAGGTAATGTTTGTCCAGAAAGGCGAACCTTAGGAACTGATGATGATCTTTGTGGATAGGAATATGCAGATACGCATCCTTTAGATCCACGGTAGTCATAAATTGACCCTCCTGGATTGTAGGTAAAATCGTTCGAATAGTTTCCATTTTGAACGATGGCACTCTGAGAAATTTGTTTAGAATTTTTAAATCCAGAATTGGTCTGAAAGTTCCCTCTTTTTTTGGGAACTACAAACAGATTTGAGTAAAAACCCCTGACCTTGTTCCACAGTTGGAACTGGGAGTATCACTCCCATCTTTAACAGGTCTTCTACACAATGTAAGAATGCCTGTCTCTTTACTTGGTTTGAAGATAAGTGAGACATGTGGAACCTTCCCCTTGGGGGTAGTTCCTTGAATTCTAGAAGATAACCCTGAGAGACTATTTCTAGTGCCCAGGGATCCTGAACATCTCTTGCCCAAGCCTGAGCAAAGAGAGAGAGTCTGCCCCCTACTAGATCCGGTTCCGGATCGGGGGCTACCTCTTCATGCTGTCTTTGTAGCAGCAGCAGGTTTCTTGGCCTGTTTACCCTTTTTCCAGCCTTGCATTGATTTTCAAGCTGGTTTAGTCTGGGAAGCGTTACCCTCTTGTCTAGAGGCTGCCGAGTTAAAAGCCGGTCCGTTCCTGAAATTGCGGAAGGAACGAAAATTGGACTTATTCTTAGTCTTGAAAAGTTTTATCTTGTGGGAGGGCATGGCCCTTTCCCCCAGTGATGACAAATAATCTCTTTCAATTCTGGCCCAAAAGGGGTCTTACCTTTGAAAGGGGTATTAAGCAATTTTGTCTTGGAAGATACATCCGCCGACCAAGACTTTAGCCAGAGCGCTCTGCGCGCCACAATTGTAAACCCTGAATTTTTTGCCGCTAACCTCGCTAACTGCAAAGCGGCGTCTAAAATAAAGGAATTAGCTAACTTAAGTGCGTAAATTCTGTCCATGACTTCCTCATACGGAGTCTCCCTACTGAGCGACTTTTCCAGTTCCTCGAACCAGAACCACGCCGCTGTAGTGACAGGAATAATGCACGAAATAGGTTGAAGGAAGTAACCTTGCTGTACAAAAATCTTTTTAAGCAAACCCTCCAATTTTTTTATCCATAGGATCTTTGAAAGCACAATTGTCCTCAATAGGAATGGCCGTGCGCTTGGCTAGAGTAGAAAACTCCCCCTCGACCTTAGGGACTGTTTGCCATGTGTCCTTCCTGGGGTCGACCATAGGGAACAATTTCTTAAACATAGGAGGAGGGACAAAAAGGTATGCCTGGCTTCTCCCACTCCTTATTCACTATGTCCGCCACCCGTTTAGGTATCGGAAAAGCATCAGGGTGCACCGGGACCTCAAGGAACTGTCCATCTTGCACAATTTTTCTGGGTTGACCAGATTGTCACAATCATCCAGAGTAGATAGCACCTCCTTAAGTAATGCGCGGAGATGCTCTAATTTAAATTTAAATGTCACAAAATCAGGTTCTGCCTGCTGAGAAATTCTTCCTGTATCAGAAATTTCCCCATCTGACAAACCCTCCCTCACTGCCACTTCAGATTGGTGTGAGGGTATGACAGAAAAATTATCATCAGCGCCCTCCTGCTCTACAGTGTTTAAAACAGAGCAATCGCGCTTTCTCTGAAATGCTGGCATTTTGGATAAAATATTAGCTATGGAGTTATCCATTACTGCCGTCAATTACTGCATAGTAACAAGCATTGGCGCGCTAGAAGTACTAGGGGTCGCCTGCGCGGGAATAACTGGTATAGACACAGAAGGAGATGATGTAGAACTATGTCTACTTCCTTCATCTGAGGAATCATCCTGGGCAACTTTACAATTTGTGACAGTTCTGTCCTTACTTTGTTTGGACGCAATGGCACAATTATCACACTATATTTGAAGGGGGAACCACATTGGCTACCATACATACAGAACATGATCTATCTGAAGGTACAGACATGTTAAACAGGCTTAAACTGGTTAATAAAGCACAAAAAACGTTTTAAAACAAAACCGTTACTGTCTCTTTAAATGTTAAACAGGGCACACTTTATTACTGAATATGTGAAAAACTATGAAGGAATTATCCAATCTTTACCAAATTTTCACCACAGTGTCTTAATACATTCAAAGTATTGCACCCCAATTTTCAAGCTGTTAACCCTTAAAATGTGGAAACCGGAGCCGTTTTTAATTTTAACCCCCTTACAGTCCCTGCCACAGCCTTTGCTGCGACTTCACCAATCCCAGGGGGGTATATGATACCAAATGAAGCCTTCTAGGAACGTTTTAGTGGATTCCAGACCCTCACACATGCAGCTGTATGTACTGAACTCAAAATTAACTGCACAGTAATGGCGCGAAAATGAGGCTCTGCCTACTACAGAGAAAGGCCCTTCCTGACTGGGAAGGTGTCTTAACAAGTGCCTGGTGCTAAAAACGTTCCCCAATGTTATAAAAGTGTGAAATACAACTTCAAACTGCATATAATACTTAAATAAAGCAATCGATTTAGCCCCTAAAAGTGTCTACCAGTTTATAGCCCATAATAAGCCCTTTATTCTGTTTGAGACTAAGAAAATGGCTTACCGATCCCCATGAGGGGAAAATGACAGCCTTCCAGCATTACACAGTCTTGTTAGAAATATGGCTAGTCATACCTTGAGCAGAAGAGCCTGCTAACTGTTTCCCCCAACTGAAGTTATCTCATCTCAACAGTCCTATGTGGAAACAGCAAACGATTTTAGTAACTGCTGCTAAAATCATAATCCTCTCACAAACAGAAATCTTCATCTCTTTCTGTTTCAGAGTAAATAGTACATACCAGCACTATTTTAAAATAAACTCTTGATAGAAGAATAAAAAACTACAACTAAACACCACAAACTCCTCACCATCCCCGAGGAGATGCTACTTGTTCAGAGCGGCAAGGAGAATGACTGGGGGGGCGGAGCCCGGGAGGGACTATATGGACAGCTCTTGCTGTGTGCTCTCCTTGCCTTTCCCTGTGGGGGAGGAGAATATCCCACAAGTAATGGATGACACCGTGGACCGGACACACCAATGTTGGAGAAATCTCAATGCACCATACGACTCTGTACAAATTTGTCCTGACATATCTCCATATACTCTTGCAAAGAGACGGACATTTCAACAATTCACACAGAGTCTACGCCGCCATCAGCTTAAATATAGGTGGGGTTTCCCCGTCAAGATCTTCTTTCAACACGCAGGCCGCACCTATACAATTTCTTCGCCGAACCAGGGGATGAAGATCCTACAAACACTGGGACTGGATAAACCTACAGATGGTGCTCCTAAAAACCCTGAACAAAGAAGTACCCTCAATTCATCGGCACCGGATTGGCAACCACTCCCTAGGAGACCTGACCTGCAACCCAAAAGAAAAAAAAGACACCACAGACGCTAAGTCTCTTCCATGATATCAAACAGTCTCCTTAGTATGGAGATTAGGTAACCTACTCAGTTTCTTCAGTTGAGCACACGCACAGGTACTTATTATACCCTTATTACCTCAGTCTGCTCACCTTATCTGTTGACAGTTTCCAGTTTTCACTTTGATGGAAGAGAGCCGTAAATTATAACCAATGACTTTACTCTGAGCTTACTTACGGGTACTTACTCTTGCCACCCCGGCAGCTCAGTTGTCCTGCATGTATTTCTAAATCTCCTATTAGGCTTTATACCAGAGTGTAGACCCCAGTTACTACATTAAGGTTAATGGAAATAGGTCAGAAAGGCCCCTCCTTTGTTTTCCCTCCCTGTAGATACTTAACCAAAAATATAGTTAACATGTAGTTGATGTTGGAAACTGATTTTCTCATGATGTTGGTTGCCTGTGTAACTAAATTTATATTATGTTTCTTTTTCCCCAAGTTCTAAGGCTTGACTTAACATATCCTCTGTCAGCTTCCTTTCCCTCTAGATGAAACTCTTGATTTCTCCTAATCATCCTTCAATTCAAGCACCTTACCTTCTCCTGTCTGGGGGCCACACGGCTCCCCTATTACTCTACATATCCACTCATATAGACCCTTTTATCATAATCCATATTTTCCTGAGTCTATCACTAATCATACTATAGTCATATAGCTGCTACCCTCGCACTTATATTTTTCCCTAATTAGCAGCATTTCTTATACTACTCTGAGGTTAACACTTACCTCACTCCGCCTCCCCTCCCCCACACCCTTTACTATTTTCTAAGCAGCTTCTGTCTGCTGTACCTTTCCCCAACTTCAACATTCTATAGCTCGGCAGCTAGATTGTATGATAACCTAGATTCCTAAATACATCTAACTAACTAATATACTATCCAAGAGGTCACTAATTCCTACTTAATCAGCTCAAGAGTATCCTCTATCTATTGGCCTTACACTTAAACTGTCCCACCCTTCCTCCACTATTTTCCTTCCCCCCCCCCTTTTTTTTTTTCTTCTTTCTCTCCCTCCAGCTTCACAACATGGATAGTCTCCGTATTCTCACCCTGAATGCTCAGGGTCTTAACTCACCCTCGAAGCGCAGCTTACTGATGACCTTCCTACGGAAGTCCAAGATAGACATAGCATTTGTCCAAGAGACAAACCAAGGAAGTTAAACCAAGGTATGACATGCACACCCAGGGGGTACCCGGTTGTCCTGAGAGCTTCCTTTCAGTCAAAGGCTAGGGGGGATGCCATATATCTTAGCAACAACATTCAATTCGAACCCATATATCTAGAAATTGACCCTCAAGCTCGTTTCATTATACAAGTCTGTAAAATAAATAATCACTTATTAACATTAGTAAATATTTATGTACCCAACTCTAAACAAATTCGATTTCTTACAATGCTTTTAAAAGCGATGTCGGCAGTGAAACAGGGTGAGCTAGTGTTGGGAGGGGATTTTAACCTCATATGGGATCATACCCTTGACCGAGCTGGACCTAGAATTTCCACCTCAGAGAGAGCAATACATCCCCTTTCCAAGGCCTTTCAAAACTTAATTTACCAATATGATCTATACGACTGTTGGAGAACAAAATACCCACTAGACAAGGAATTCACCTACTATTCCCCACCGCATAAATCTTTCAGTCGTATAGACTATTTTTTTGTCAGCGCACGCCTACTGGATAATATAACCAATGTTAAAATTTTGCCAGTATCGTGGTCAGACCACGACGCTGTATTACTAACTATGGGGCCGCACCTAACTTACACTTCTCCCCCCCGCATGGCAATTGAGAACCCATTTGGTCACAGATCCCATTTTCAAAATGGGAATCCAAGAGAAAATAATTGAATTTCTTTCTATTAATGGTACTCCACAGACTTCTATTGAAGTACTCTGGGCTACGCTTAAATCAGTTTTGAGAGGTCACCTTATAGCTCTGGATGCTGATATCCACAAACAAAGAGGAGCTTCTCTGGCAATGCTCACTGCGCAGCTCCAGTCGCTCAGATCCTCACTTAGTACATATTATTCTAGCACAACAGCACAAGACATCACGGTTATCACTAAAAAAATCCAGGAACTAGAGCTTCAGAGAACTCACCATACTCTCGAAAAATTCAAAAGAATTTTTTACCATTTTAGCAACAAAGCCTCCACAATCTTAGCGACTAAACTTAGACATCGAACTGCACAAGCTAGAATTTTGACTATTAGGACTCCAGACGACTGTCCAATTAACTCACCTGGGGGGATAGGGGATACCTTTAGAACCTACTATTATTCCTTATACAATATTGATGAGGATCCCGATAGTCGCCCGTCTGATCCAGCAAATATTACTGACTTTCTAAATGCTTTAGAACTTCCGCTCCTTTCTCCGGATCTCTTTCTAGATGTGTTGACGACAGTAGCGAGTAGGAAGATTCCATTTAGTACTCTCTCACTGGATGGCGAGAAGGCTTTTGATAGGGTGAGATTGGAGTATCTTTGGATCACAATGCAAACTTTCAAGATTCCGGACGTCTTTATTCGGGCAGTACAAGCCCTCTACTCTACTCCCTCAGCCAGAGTAAAGGGAGTCGGATTTAGGTCAGATCCCCTACGCATAACTAATGGCACAAGACAAGGCTGCCCACTCTCGCCCTTACTCTTTGCTGTGGCGATTGAGCCCCTAGCACAGGTGATTAGACTAAATAGATAAATTTCTGGAGTGCAATTAGCAACCTCCTCTCACTGTATCTCCCTTATGCCGACGATATTACTCTATTTCTCACCTCTCCAACTACTTCACTGCCTGCGGTTTTTGATTTAATCAATAATTTTAGCCGACTTAGCTACTACAAATTAAAAATCAATAAAACGGAAGCCTTATATATTAATGTTCCCCCTCCAGAACTGGCTCGCCTGAAAAATTTATACCATTTTCAATGGAATGCAGATGCCATTAAGATATTGCGCACATATTTAAGTCTTTCCAGAAACCACAATTGCAAAAAATTTCACAGACAGATTGACCGAGTTCAGGGCCCTCCTCTGCTCCTGGGAGTTTAGGGAAATTTCATGGACAGGGAGAATAGCCTCCATAAAAATGTCCTTCATACCCAAAGTCACTTATCTATTCAGATGTATTCCGTACAACATCCCTAGGTCCCTATTAAACAAACTACAAAGTCTTATTACTACGTATGTTTGGAAGGGTAATAGACCCAGAACATCTAGGACCACGCTTCAGAGGCCGACTACACATGGAGGATTAGCCCTCCCCAATATCATCTTGTACTACACACTGCAGCAAGGCTTTCTCATCTATTTAGCTGGAGTCTAAAATGGTTCGATGTAGAGCTCTCGGTACTCCCACCTGGACTTATTTTGTCTGATCTTCTTTGGATCCCCCCCTCACTATAAAGAAAAACTGCCTAATGTAACTCCGATTATCTCAGATGCACTTAGGTTTTGGAGTCAGACAAGACACAATCCAGCTTTAGCTCACCATCCTTCACCTATACTCACTATGAATGGAGCTCTGTATTCCCTTCCGGACTCTCATCTTCTCTTATGGAGGTCCTTGGCCACAACTGTGGCTGGAGACCTCTATGATCAAAACCAGTGGCTCACACATACTCAGTTCTGCACTAAATTTAACATTCCTTCCTCTTTGTATTTTGAAGCATTTAGACTACGTACGTGGTTGAAGTCATGGGGATACCCTGGGACAAACATAAGATTGTCCTCGAAATGGGAGACTATGTGGACCCAAGGTGAAGGCCTGAGTCACGCCCTCTCTTACCACTACAATCTTCTACTCTAACCCACCACGTTACATAAAATTGCTCAGCATAGAGTCTGGGAAAAGGAGATAGGCTTCACTGTCGACATTGATACATGGCATTTACGTATCTCTCTAACTAAAAAAACATAATTTATGTAAGAACTTACCTGATAAATTCATTTCTTTCATATTAACAAGAGTCCATGAGCTAGTGACGTATGGGATATACATTCCTACCAGGAGGGGCAAAGTTTCCCAAACCTTAAAATGCCTATAAATACACCCCTCACCACACCCACAAATCAGTTTAACGAATAGCCAAGAAGTGGGGTGATAAGAAAAAAAGTGCGAAGCATATAAAATAAGGAATTGGAATAACTGTGCTTTATACAAAAAAATCATAACCACCACAAAAAAGGGTGGGCCTCATGGACTCTTGTTAATATGAAAGAAATGAATTTATCAGGTAAGTTCTTACATAAATTATGTTTTCTTTCATGTAATTAACAAGAGTCCATGAGCTAGTGACGTATGGGATAATGACTACCCAAGATGTGGATCTTTCCACACAAGAGTCACTAGAGAGGGAGGGATAAAATAAAGACAGCCAATTCCTGCTGAAAATAATCCACACCCAAAATAAAGTTTAACAAAAAACATAAGCAGAAGATTCAAACTGAAACCGCTGCCTGAAGAACTTTTCTACCAAAAACTGCTTCAGAAGAAGAAAATACATCAAAATGGTAGAATTTAGTAAAAGTATGCAAAGAGGACCAAGTTGCTGCTTTGCAGATCTGGTCAACCGAAGCTTCATTCCTAAACGCCCAGGAAGTAGAAACTGACCTAGTAGAATGAGCTGTAATTCTTTGAGGCGGAATTTTACCTGACTCAACATAGGCAAGATGAATTAAAGATTTCAACCAAGATGCCAAAGAATGCAATGATTTCTCCTTAGAATTCTTAGGATTAGGACATAATGAAGGAACCACAATTTCTCTACTAATGTTGTTGGAATTCACAACTTTAGGTAAAAATTCAAAAGAAGTTCGCAACACCGCCTTATCCTGATGAAAAATCAGAAAAGGAGACTCACACGAAAGAGCAGATAATTCAGAAACTCTTCTAGCAGAAGAGATGGCCAAAAGGAACAAAACTTTCCAAGAAAGTAATTTAATGTCCAATGAATGCATAGGTTCAAACGGAGGAGCTTGAAGAGCTCCCAAAACCAAATTCAAACTCCATGGAGGATAAATTGACTTAATGACAGGTTTTATACGAACCAAAGCTTGTACAAAACAATGAATATCAGGAAGAATAGCAATCTTTCTGTGAAAAAGAACAGAAAGAGCGGAGATTTGTCCTTTCAAAGAACTCGCGGACAAACCCTTATCTAAACCATCCTGAAGAAACTGTAAAATTCTCGGTATTCTAAAAGAATGCCAAGAAAAATGATGAGAAAGACACCAAGAAATATAAGTCTTCCAGACTCTATAATATATCTCTCGAGATACAGATTTACGAGCCTGTAACATAGTATTAATCACGGAGTCAGAGAAACCTCTATGACCAAGAATCAAGCGTTCAATCTCCATACCTTTAAATTTAAGGATTTCAGATCCGGATAGAAAAAAGGACCTTGAGACAGAAGGTCTGGTCTTAACGGAAGAGTCCATGGTTGGCAAGATGCCATCCGGACAAGGTCCGCATACCAAAACCTGTGAGGCCATGCCGGAGCTATTAGCAGAACAAACGAGCATTCCCTCAGAATCTTGGAGATTACTCTTGGAAGAAGAACTAGAGGCGGAAAGATATAGGCAGGATGATACTTCCAAGGAAGTGATAATGCATCCACTGCCTCCGCCTGAGGATCCCGGGATCTGGACAGATACCTGGGAAGTTTCTTGTTTAGATGAGAGGCCATCAGATCTATCTCTGGGAACCCCCACATTTGAACAATCTGAAGAAATACCTCTGGGTGAAGAGACCATTCGCCCGGATGCAACGTTTGGCGACTGAGACAATCCGCTTCCCAATTGTCTACACCTGGGATATGAACCGCAGAGATTAGACAGGAGCTGGATTCCGCCCAAACCAAAATTCGAGATACTTCTTTCATAGCCAGAGGATTGTGAGTCCCTCCTTGATGATTGATGTATGCCACAGTTGTGACATTGTCTGTCTGAAAACAAATGAACGATTCTCTCTTCAGAAGAGGCCAAAACTGAAGAGCTCTGAAAACTGCACAGAGTTCCAAGATATTGATCGGTAATCTCACCTCCTGAGATTCCCAAACTCCTTGTGCCGTCAGAGATCCCCACACAGCTCCCCAACCTGTGAGACTTGCATCTGTTGAAATTACAGTCCAGGTCGGAAGAACAAAAGAAGCCCCCTGAATTAAACGATGGTGATCTGTCCACCACGTTAGAGAGTGCCGAACAATCGGTTTTAAAGATATTAATTGATATATCTTCGTGTAATCCCTGCACCATTGGTTCAGCATACAGAGCTGAAGAGGTCGCATGTGAAAACGAGCAAAGGGGATCGCGTCCGATGCAGCAGTCATAAGACCTAGAATTTCCATGCATAAGGCTACCGAAGGGAATGATTGAGACTGAAGGTTTCGACAGGCTGTAATCAATTTAAGACGTCTCTTGTCTGTTAAAGACAAAGTCATGAACACTGAATCTATCTGGAAACCCAGAAAGGTTACCCTTGTTTGAGGAATCAAAGAACTTTTTGGTAAATTGATCCTCCAACCATGATCTTGAAGAAACAACACAAGTCGATTCGTATGAGACTCTGCTAAATGTAAAGACGGAGCAAGTACCAAGATATCGTCCAAATAAGGAAATACCACAATACCCTGTTCTCTGATTACAGACAGAAGGGCACCGAGAATCTTTGTGAAAATTCTTGGAGCTGTAGCAAGGCCAAACGGTAGAGCCACAAATTGGTAATGCTTGTCTAGAAAAGAGAATCTCAGGAACTGATAATGATCTGGATGAATCGGAATATGCAGATATGCATCCTGTAAATCTATTGTGGACATATAATTCCCTTGCTGAACAAAAGGCAATATAGTCCTTACAGTTACCATCTTGAACGTTGGTATCCTTACATAACGATTCAATAATTTTAGATCCAGAACTGGTCTGAAGGAATTCTCCTTCTTTGGTACAATGAAGAGATTTGAATAAAACCCCATCCCCTGTTCCGGAACTGGAACTGGCATAATTACTCCAGCCAACTCTAGATCTGAAACACAATTCAGAAATGCTTGAGCTTTCACTGGATTTACTGGGACATGGGAAAGAAAAAATCTCTTTGCAGGAGGTCTCATCTTGAAACCAATTCTGTACCCTTCTGAAACAATGTTCTGAATCCAAAGATTGTGAACAGAATTGATCCAAATTTCTTTGAAAAAACGTAACCTGCCCCCTACCAGCTGAACTGGAATGAGGGCCGTACCTTCATGTGAACTTAGAAGCAGGCTTTGCCTTTCTAGCAGGCTTGGATTTATTCCAGACTGGAGATGGTTTCCAAACTGAAACTGCTCCTGAGGACGAAGGATCAGGCTTTTGTTCTTTGTTGAAACGAAAGGAACGAAAACGATTGTTAGCCCTGTTTTTACCTTTAGACTTTTTATCCTGTGGTAAAAAAGTTCCTTTCCCACCAGTAACAGTTGAAATAATAGAATCCAACTGAGAACCAAATAATTTGTTTCCCTGGAAAGAAATGGAAAGTAGAGTTGATTTAGAAGCCATATCAGCATTCCAAGTCTTAAGCCATAAAGCTCTTCTGGCTAAGATAGCCAGAGACATAAATCTAACATCAACTCTAATAATATCAAAAATGGCATCACAGATGAAATTATTAGCATGCTGGAGAAGAATAATAATATCATGAGAATCACGATTTGTTACTTGTTGCGCTAGAGTTTCCAACCAAAAAGTTGAAGCTGCAGCAACATCAGCCAATGATATAGCGGGTCTAAGAAGATTACCTGAACATAGATAAGCTTTTCTTAGAAAAGATTCAATTTTTCTATCTAAAGGATCCTTAAACGAGGTACCATCTGATGTAGGAATGGTAGTACGTTTAGCAAGGGTAGAAATAGCCCCATCAACTTTAGGGATTTTGTCCCAAAATTCTAACCTGTCAGGCGGAACAGGATATAATTGCTTAAAACGTTTAGAAGGAGTAAATGAATTACCCAATCTATCCCATTCCTTAGCAATTACTGCAGAAATAGCATTAGGAACAGGAAAGACTTCTGGAATAACCGCAGGAGCTTTAAAAACCTTATCCAAACGTATAGAATTAGTATCAAGAGGACTAGAATCCTCTATTTCTAAAGCAATTAGTACTTCTTTAAGAAAAGAGTGAATAAATTCCATCTTAAATAAATATGAAGATTTATCAGCATCAATCTCTGAGACAGAATCCTCTGAACCAGAAGAGTCCAAAGAATCAGAATGATGGTGTTCATTTAAAAATTCATCTGTAGAGAGAGAAGATTTAAAAGACTTTTTACGTTTACTAGAAGGAGAAATAACAGACAACGCCTTCTTTATGGATTCAGAAACAAAATCTCTTATGTTATCAGGAACATTCTGCACCTTAGATGTTGAGGGGACTGCAACAGGCAATGGTACATCACTAAAGGAAATATTATCTGCATTAACAAGTTTGTCATGACATTTAATACAAACAACAGCTGGAGGAATAGCTACCAAAAGTTTACAGCAGATACACTTAGCTTTGGTAGATCCAGCAGGCAGAGGTTTTCCTGTAGTATCTTCTGGCTCAGATGCAACGTGAGACATCTTGCAATATGTAAGAGAAAAAACAACATATAAAGCAAAATAGATCAAATTCCTTATAAGACAGTTTCAGGAATGGGAAAAAAATGCCAAACATCAAGCTTCTAGCAACCAGAAGCAAATGAAAAATGAGACTGAAATAATGTGGAGACAAAAGCGACGCCCATATTTTTTGGCGCCAAATAAGACGCCCACATTATTTGGCGCCTAAATGCTTTTGGCGCCAAAAATGACGCCACATCCGGAACGCCGACACTTTTGGCGCAAAATAACGTCAAAAAATGACGCAACTTCCGGCGACACGTATGACGCCGGAAACGGAAATGAATTTTTGCGCCAAAAAAGTCCGCGCCAAGAATGACGCAATAAAATGAAGCATTTTCAGCCCCCGCGAGCCTAACAGCCCACAGGGAAAAAAGTCAAATTTTTGAGGTAAGAAAAAATATGATAATTAAAGCATAATCCCAAATATGAAACTGACTGTCTGGAAATAAGGAAAGTTGAACATTCTGAGTCAAGGCAAATAAATGTTTGAATACATATATTTAGAACTTTATAAATAAAGTGCCCAACCATAGCTTAGAGTGTCACAGAAAATAAGACTTACTTACCCCAGGACACTCATCTACATGTTTGTAGAAAGCCAAACCAGTACTGAAACGAGAATCAGTAGAGGAAATGGTAAATATAAGAGTATATCGTCGATCTGAAAAGGGAGGTAAGAGATGAATCTCTACGACCGATAACAGAGAACCTTATGAAATAGACCCCGTAGAAGGAGATCACTGCATTCAATAGGCAATACTCTCCTCACATCCCTCTGACATTCACTGCACGCTGAGAGGAAAACCGGGCTCCAACTTGCTGCGGAGCGCATATCAACGTAGAATCTAGCACAAACTTACTTCACCACCTCCATCGGAGGCAAAGTTTGTAAAACTGATTTGTGGGTGTGGTGAGGGGTGTATTTATAGGCATTTTAAGGTTTGGGAAACTTTGCCCCTCCTGGTAGGAATGTATATCCCATACGTCACTAGCTCATGGACTCTTGTTAATTACATGAAAGAAAACTCCTACACTGTGCTACCCTGTGGGAACTACAGTATAAGATCTTGGTGAGATGGCATTTGACACCATCTACCCTCTACAAGATTTATGGCACCCACCCTCCCTGGTGTTAGAGGGACTGCGGACAATTAGGAACCTTACTCCATATTTGGTGGTCTTGCCCCAAGATCCAACCATTTTGGAGGAAACTTTACAGAATATTTCACTCATAAGATATCACCCTACCATTTAAACCGGAGGTAACTCTACTACATATGCAAGCCCCTAATCTGACTAACTCTAGAGAAGCACTAGCAATATACCTTCTCATGGCCATGAAATTAGTGATCGCTAGAACATGGAAGCATAAAGACCCACCTCACATATCTCAAGTTATTGCTACGGTCCATCATATACTGGATGGAACTATACTCACACAGAATTCTTGATAAAGTAGACTTATATCATCAGATTTGGTCCCCTTGGACAGAGATATATCCTGATTGAAGTAAGCTTGGTACGGTGGTTAGTGAGGCCTCCCTTCTTTACCCCCCCCCTTTTTTTTCTCCTCTCTCCTTCCCACACACCTATTTCCCTGGACTTCCCTTGACCTCTATAACAAATCTTGGAACGGTTATTATCATCAAAGTTATTGTTACTGTTATTGATTTAGCTGCATAAGATAAGATATCTTTTTGTTATATATACACATTATATATATAAAATTATTGAAGAGTTGAGTTTTTAATATGGACAGGATTTGTACCTCAAACTATTTTATTATCACTGTTATGTATCACAGTACAAGCTTAAGATAATGTCTTGTTTCTCTGTTACAAGTTATC
This sequence comes from Bombina bombina, assembly GCF_027579735.1. NCBI lineage: Eukaryota > Metazoa > Chordata > Amphibia > Anura > Bombinatoridae > Bombina > Bombina bombina. The sequence continues at coordinate 1,129,757,860 of NC_069501.1, forward strand.
GTTATATGACTAACTTATTAGTACCCACAATGTTATGTACTAAGCGCCTGTCTTATGTATGTATAAATGTGAAACTGAATTCACTCTTCAACAAAATAAAGTTGTTTTTTTTAAAAAAAAAAAACGTTCCCAACAATTCATGAATATACTCAAGCATGAAATGTCATCCTCTGCCACAGCAGCCGGGTTCTGAGACTCAAAGAAACAACCCTCAGAAAGATAATCTTTAAAGACAGAAACACCCCTATCATAAATGGGTAACAGAATGGAAGCTCCTAAGGGAAGTACCTTAAGTGCTAAAGGCCAAACAAGGACAACCTTCAACCCATGCAAGCCTCTGCGCTAATTACCTGGAGGTAAACAAGTTAAATCCTTACTAATAGCAGAGTGAATATAATCTTTATTAAAGGGACAGTATAAACCAATTTCCATATAACTGCATATAAAACACTACTATAAAGAATAACATGTACAGATACTGATATAAAAACCATGTATAAAGCCTTCAAAAACTTACTTAGAAGCTCCCAGTTTAGCACTCTTAATGAGGTTGGGCTGTGACACCCATTAAAAGAACCGAGATAGATGAAGAGCAATTAATTCCCCTCCCATGCATATGAAAAGACCCATTACACAAAGAGGAGAAAGCAAGAATCTGTAGACTTCAGTCTACATCTGATGCTTTGGGGCTTGGATAGGAGACTGAAAATCAGCACAATGTTACTGAAAAATAAGCAAAACTATACATTGTTACGAAAACACTCTTAGATGGGCTATATAAATGGATCATCTACAAAACATTTATGCAAAGAAAGATCTAGTGTACAATGTCCCTTTAAGCTTTGGAGAAAGTTGAGATGAACTCTCCTTAGAGCAGCTTTGACAAGGTATAAACTTTTGTACACTTCTGTTATATGATAAACCCTTGCGCACATTTAAGCACAGAAATACCATTTTTAAGATTAGCAAGAGACTCAGCACATGAGGTACAAAGCTAAGCAGGGACACACACCTGAGAATCCTCACAAAGCAAATACAAACGGGAAGGGGTTAAAGTAACACAGGGTCTTCCTTCTAGACCAGAGCTTTCCAAACTTTTCATGTTGGTGACACACTTTTCAGACCTACATCATTTCGCGACACAGTAATTCAGTTGTACTGGCAAACAGGAGGTTAAACTAACTTGTTTTAAGAGATACGGACACATACATAAATTATATAATTACGAAATGTATTCACAAGTAACAGTATGTATGTGCAAGAATTAAAAAAAGTTTAATAACATCAATAGCTACTTATTATTTTAATGGGTTTTATGAGGTTGATGGGATGAGCACAGTTTCTGAATATTTAGTGGAATATTAGCTAAAGACACTCGCATTTCATCATCAAGCATTTTTAAGTTTCCCCTTCCTATCCATATATCAAGAGCAGGAGCAGCAATGCACTACTGGGAGGTAGTTGCAAAAAAAAACCCCTCTGACTTCAGCTCAGCGTTTAAGCTGCCGCCCTCAGAGCTCTGCGAGTCCGACCGACTACTGCCCACGCTGCAAACACACTGCGGTCCCACTCACTGACTACACATGCAGTCAGGAGCCAATGTGCCGCCAAAGCCGCAAATGGGAATAGTTTCAGTTCCCACTGAGCTGCGCCAATAGGTTAAGATGATCTGTGACCCCCTAGGTATCAATCACGTGTCAACCATGTGATATGCCTAGCAGGCAGGCGGAAAGTCAGAAAATGTTAAAAAATTTGTGCTGAAGCAGGGACACACCTACACACTGCTGCCGACACACTAGTGTATCCCGACACACAGTTTGGAAAGCACTGTTCTAGACAGTCAGCCGGCAGACTAGAGTCCTGAGCTGCACCAGTTTGCTCCATAGTATCAGTAAGGAAGATAAACAGAAGCAAATAGGCAGTATACAGAACACAAATAGTTAACCCAGAAAAGGAAAACAAAAAGGCACAACATATCACTGATTAACCTTTAGAAAGTAAACAGTAAACATAAAGGTACTGTTCAATTAAGTGCTGAAACCGTAAAATGAGTAAAAGGCTTACATAGCATATAATGGAACATAAAGGGTTAAATAAAATTTGTACCCCAAATTTAAAGCCCAGCTCTGATTATCAGAGTGCCTTACCACCTCCAGCGGTCCTGAGAACCTTCTTACTTGCTGAGAATTTTACAGCAGCACAGGAACAGGAAAGGAATATAAAACAGAAAGAGCGCACTAGAAAAAAAACGAACAAAAAACCCCCATAATAAACCCGATACCCTGTGCTACTGGTAAGTGCTAAAAGCTAAAACCAGAGGGAAACATAGAAATTTAGCACAGGTGAAATAAAATATACAGACGTAAAATCTGAGCGTGTTAAGCTGACCACTCTAATTTTAAAGCAACGGTAACCTAAAAAAAGTGCTAAAAATTGCCAGCTTAAATGGACAGTCTAGTCCAAAATAAACTTTCATGATTCAGATAAGGCATGTAATTTTAAACAACTTTCCAGTTTACTTTTATCATCAATTTTGCTTTGTTCTCTTGGTATTCTTAGTTTAAAGCTAAACATAGGTAGGCTCATATGGTAATTTCTTAGCCCTTGAAGGCTGCCTCTTATCTGAATGCATTTTGACAGTTTTTACAGCTAGATGACATTAGTTCATGTGTGCCATATAGATAACTGTGCTCATGCCCGTGGAGTTACCTAGGAGTCAGCACTGACTGGCTAAAATACAAGTCTGTCAAAAGAACTGAAATAAGGGGGCAGTCTGCAGAGACTTCGATACAAAGTAATCACAGAGGTAAAAAGTGTATTAATATAACTGTTGGTTATGCAAAACTGGGCAATAAAGGAAATATCTATCTTTTTAAACAAAAATTCTGCTGTAGACTGTCCCTTTAAGGTGTATAGCGTATATGTCCTTAGACTATGTGAATCATGTGTACATGGTAATACTAATAAGCCAGTGGGCTTGTAAGGTGTAGGTACTTACTAATCAGCACCTCCATCCACTGGGCTTGCCTCAGCTACAGCATTTTATTTCCAGCAGACAAGCACTTCCTAAGCAGTACAAGCACAATGCCAAGGATCTGACTTAGTTACAGCATCTACAACCCAGGAGATTGGTAGACAAGTCCACATTTCACCCAGGGGATCTGTGACATTTCTTGCTGGGAAAAGACCTTCACTGCCTGGCTGATAACACCTTGTCTGCCCCTCTGAATAACTGGTTACTGCAAGGAGGATTTGGTTCTCAGATCGGATAGATCAGTGTTTCTCAACCGGGGTCCTCAAGTATCCCCAAAAAGGACAGGTTTTCATTATAGTTTAACCAGAGCACAGGTGAAATAATCAGCTAATCCGTAATCATGGTTACTAACCTGCTCTCACCCATCAGCTGATAATTTCACCTGTGCTCTAGTCCAGCTATAATAAAAATCTGGCCTAATAGGGTTACTTGAGGACCACGGTTGACAAACACTGGGTTAGATGATACCCTTTTAAACAGTGAGTAGAGCTTGCACTTCAAATTCACCTCACTCCTCATCAAGCAGGCAAATTAAAATAATTGAGGATTATGGGAATTAGGATGGATTTAAGCTTTGGTGTGTTGGGGTGTCTTCTGCCTCCTTCCTACTAGAGATCAGGAGGATGATTTAAAAAAAAAAACAAAAAAAAAAACACAGAGATTGTTTGGATTGTTGTAAGGTTTATTTGTGTGTGTGTAAGTGTGTGTGTGTGTATATATATATATATATATATATATATATATATATATATATATATATATATATATATATATATATATGCACACACATACACACAGTATCTCACAAAAGTGAGTACACCTCTCACATTTTTGTAAATATTTTATTATCTTTTCATGTGACAACCCTGAAGAAATTACACTTTGCTACAATGTAAAGTAGTGAGTGTACAGCCAGTATAACAGTGTAAATTTGCTGTCCCCTCAAAATAACTCAACACACAGCCATTGTCTAAACCGTTGGCAACAAAAGTGAGTACACCCCTAAGTGGAAATGTCCAAATTGGGCCCAGTGTGTCAATATTTTGTGTGGCCACTATTATTTTCCAGCACTGCCTTAACCCTCTTGGGCATGGAGTTCACCAGAGCTTCACAGGTTGCCACTAGAGTCCTCTTCCACTCCTCCATGACGACATCACAGAGCAGGTGGATGTTAGAGACCCTGCGCTCCCCTATCTTCTGTTTGAGGATGCCCAACAGATGCTCAATAGGGTTCAGGTCTGGAGACATGCTTGGCCAGTCCATCACCTTTACCCTCAGCTTCATTAGCAAGGCAGTGGTTGTCTTGGAGGTGTGTTTGGGGTGGTTATGTTGGAATACTGTCCTGCGGCCCAGTCTCCGAAGGGAGGGGATCATGCTCTGCTTCAGTATGTCGCAATACATGTTGACATTGATGGTTCCCTCAATGAACAGTAGCTCCCCAGTGCCGATGTTCTGTCGAGAACTCCAATTCGTCAAAAACTCCAATCTGACGTCACTTCCGGTGACTCTTATTTTAATATTTATTTTGCCTCTGTCTGGGGGGCCACCGCAGACCCTTTGGCATACACCCCAAGTAAACCTTGGGGTATGAGGTTTACAAGGGGGGTGTTGCCCTCCTTGAACCCCCCAGGCGGAGGCAAAATAGATAGTGAAGATATTCGATTAAAGGGCCTGATTGGTTGTGAATCCTGCCACTCACTGGACACGGACCAATCAGATGTATTGAAATACCGGAAGTGACGTCAGATTGGAGTTTTCAATGTATTGGAGTTCTTGATAGAACACCAGCAGCACTCATGCAGGCCCAGACCATGACACTCCCACCATCATGCTTGACTGTAGGCAACACACACTTGTCTTTGTACTCCTCACCTGGTTACCGCCACACACGCTTGACACCATCTGTACCAAATAAGTTTATCTTGGTCTCACCGGACCACAGGACACACAGTTCATGTCCACAGCACTTGTTGATTCAGGAAAACTTTTAATGAAGCATACAGACAAGCAAACAAAAGCGACATTTCGGGCTCACACGCCCTTAATCATGCATAGTTTCTGTGTACACCTGTGTTACCTTTAAAGGCAGCATCTGCCAATCAGGACACACAGAAAATATTAACTGTAAACATACCAAAGTGTGTTCTATACAAACTATATATACCCCCCTGGTGTATAAGAATAATAAAAAAATAGAATTTAAAAAAAAACAATTTTTCTTTTCATTATTACATTTCTTTAAAAACAAATGTACAACAATCGAGGAAGGATAGAAGGCAACGGAAATTAAATCCTTAGATAATATATGGATATAAACTATCAAACCTGGGTTGGTAGGAAGGTTATGCTTTTATTAAAAAAAATAGAGATTTACACACGCTAAATCACCATGAACGGTAAATCTTGTCAAATGATAAAGGGTAATTTGTGATAAAGGGTATTATATGACAGGGGATAGAGACAAGACCTACAGGAACACCGATAGATCAAAGTCTCTGAGGCCTTTCGGGTACATAGAATCCAACCTATGTATCCAAAATGCCTCCCTTTGTTTGAGGTATCTTTCTCTGTCACCTACTGCTTTTAAAGGGCCAACACGATCAATTATTTGCCAACGTAGTTGGCTAATTTGGAGCCTTTCTTCGAGAAAATGACATGCAACTGGTGCCTGTAAATACCCTTTCCTTATATTATATCTATATTGGTTAAGTAATTCTCTTATTTTTCGGGTCGTTTCACCTATGTAAGTTTTAGCACACGGGCATTTGATTAAATAGAAAACATGGGTGGACTCACAAGTGTAGTAAGATTGGATATTAATCTTTTGACCACTACAAGGATGCACAAAAAAAATTTACCTTTAATGACTGAATTACAATGCGAACACCCCAAACAGGGGAACGTGCCCAAACCTTTTTTGGTCATATATCTAGTGGTATCAGTGCATCTAGTGCTAAGTCACTCCTAAACAACATGTCTAAGGTTCTTTACCCTTTTATATGCCATCATAGGTATCTCTCTAAAGGCTGGGGTGTCCAAATTGCACTTTTTTAAAATATTCCAGTATTTTTTTTATAATACGCAATATTCTATCACTATAACGGTTATAATGGGATATGAACACCAATCTATCTTTCTTATCCCTTTTAGGTGTAGTGTTCCTAATCCCATTAGTGCTTATCTTTTTGACTTCTTTGTGGACCAGTGCCATGGGGTATCCTCTATTAAGGAATTTCTTTACTCCTATCACGTAATCTGGACTCCTTTAGTGGGGGATCCCCTACTATCCTGTCAACTCTCAACAATTGACTCTGGGGGAAAATCTGCCTAAGGGCTGGATGATGGAAACTATCATATTTTAATAATGTATTCATATCCGTTTCATTGGAATACAAATCAAAAGCATAGCACAACATTTTGTTTGTATACACTAGTATCTAGAAACTTGTTTCCTCACTATAATTGAGAGTGAATTCCAGCCCATTAACTTCATTGTTAAGTAACAATTTGTGTAAAGAGTCAATGTCACCCCACCATATGCCAAAAATATGGTCTATAAACCGCCACTAGGCGGCGCCAAACAACAAACAATCTATTACAATATACATATTTCTTATCAAATTGGCTCATATATAGATTGGCATATGATGGGGCGACATTAAAACCTATGGCGGTTCCCCTCTTTTGTACATACCATGTATCAATGAACAGAAAATAATTATAGTATAACATTCAATAACTGAATTAAAAAAATTCAATCTGTTCAGTGTTCACTTCTGCAATTAGAACTGGTTCTTAATTGGCGTTTATTAACCTCAATACCATTTATAGAAGTGTAAAGACTTTTAACGTCTAAAGTAAATAAGATGTACTTAGAATTTGGTAACTCCAATGTTTGCACTTTAGAGATGAAATCACCAGTGTCTTTAATATAACAGAATATATGTTTACCTGATAAATTACTTTCTCCAACGGTGTGTCCGGTCCACGGCGTCATCCTTACTTGTGGGATATTCTCTTCCCCAACAGGAAATGGCAAAGAGCCCAGCAAAGCTGGTCACATGATCCCTCCTAGGCTCCGCCTTCCCCAGTCATTCGACCGACGTAAAGGAGGAATATTTGCATAGGAGAAATCATATGATACCGTGGTGACTGTAGTTAAAGAAAATAAATTATCAGACCTGATTAAAAAACCAGGGCGGGCCGTGGACCGGACACACCGTTGGAGAAAGTAATTTATCAGGTAAACATAAATTCTGTTTTCTCCAACATAGGTGTGTCCGGTCCACGGCGTCATCCTTACTTGTGGGAACCAATACCAAAGCTTTAGGACACGGATGAAGGGAGGGAGCAAATCAGGTCACCTAGATGGAAGGCACCACGGCTTGCAAAACCTTTCTCCCAAAAATAGCCTCAGAAGAAGCAAAAGTATCAAATTTGTAAAATTTAGTAAAAGTGTGCAGTGAAGACCAAGTCGCTGCCTTACACATCTGATCAACAGAAGCCTCGTTCTTGAAGGCCCATGTGGAAGCCACAGCCCTAGTGGAATGAGCTGTGATTCTTTCAGGAGGCTGCCGTCCGGCAGTCTCGTAAGCCAATCTGATGATGCTTTTAAGCCAAAAAGAGAGAGAGGTAGAAGTTGCTTTTTGACCTCTCCTTTGACCAGAATAAACAACAAACAAGGAAGATGTTTGTCTAAAATCCTTTGTAGCATCTAAATAGAATTTTAGAGCACGAACTACATCCAAATTGTGCAACAAACGTTCCTTCTTTGAAACTGGATTCGGACACAAAGAAGGCACGACTATCTCCTGGTTAATGTTTTTGTTAGAAACAACTTTCGGAAGAAAACCAGGTTTAGTACGCAAAACCACCTTATCTGCATGGAACACCAGATAAGGAGGAGAACACTGCAGAGCAGATAACTCTGAAACTCTTCTAGCAGAAGAAATTGCAACCAAAAACAAAACTTTCCAAGATAATAACTTAATATCAACGGAATGTAAGGGTTCAAACGGAACCCCCTGAAGAACTGAAAGAACTAAATTGAGACTCCAAGGAGGAGTCAAAGGTTTGTAAACAGGCTTGATTCTAACCAGAGCCTGAACAAAGGCTTGAACATCTGGCACAGCTGCCAGCTTTTTGTGAAGTAATACAGACAAGGCAGAAATCTGTCCCTTCAAAGAACTTGCAGATAATCCTTTCTCCAAACCTTCTTGAAGAAAGGATAGAATCTTAGGAATTTTTATCTTGTCCCAAGGGAATCCTTTAGATTCACACCAACAGATATATTTTTTCCATATTTTGTGGTAGATTTTTCTAGTTACAGGCTTTCTGGCCTGAACAAGGGTATCAATGACAGAATCTGAGAACCCTCGCTTTGATAAGATCAAGCGTTCAATCTCCAAGCAGTCAGTTGGAGTGAGACTAGATTCGGATGTTCGAACGGACCTTGAACAAGAAGGTCTCGTCTCAAAGGTAGCTTCCATGGTGGAGCCGATGACATATTCACCAGGTCTGCATACCAAGTCCTGCGTGGCCACGCAGGAGCTATCAAGATCACCGATGCCCTCTCCTGATTGATCCTGGCTACCAGCCTGGGGATGAGAGGAAACGGCGGGAATACATAAGCTAGTTTGAAGGTCCAAGGTGCTACTAGTGCATCTACTAGAGTCGCCTTGGGATCCCTGGATCTGGACCCGTAGCAAGGAACCTTGAAGTTCTGACGAGAGGCCATCAGATCCATGTCTGGAATGCCCCACAATTGAGTAATTTGGGCAAAGATTTCCGGATGGAGTTCCCACTCCCCCGGATGAAATGTCTGACGACTCAGAAAATCCGCTTCCCAATTTTCCACTCCTGGGATGTGGATTGCAGACAAGTGGCAGGAGTGAGTCTCCGCCCATTGAATGATTTTGGTCACTTCTTCCATCGCCAGGGAACTCCTTGTTCCCCCCTGATGGTTGATGTACGCAACAGTCGTCATGTTGTCTGATTGAAACCGTATGAATTTGGCCTTTGCTAGCTGAGGCCAAGCCTTGAGAGCATTGAATATCGCTCTCAGTTCCAGAATATTTATCGGGAGAAGAGATTCTTCCCGAGACCAAAGACCCTGAGCTTTCAGGGGTCCCCAGACCGCGCCCCAGCCCACCAGACTGGCGTCGGTCGTGACAATGACCCACTCTGGTCTGCGGAAGCTCATCCCCTGTGACAGGTTGTCCAGGGACAGCCACCAACGGAGTGAATCTCTGGTCCTCTGATCTACTTGTATCGTCGGAGACAAGTCTGTATAATCCCCATTCCACTGACTGAGCATGCACAGTTGTAATGGTCTTAGATGAATTCGCGCAAAAGGAACTATGTCCATTGCCGCTACCATCAAACCTATTACTTCCATGCACTGCGCTATGGAAGGAAGAAGAACAGAATGAAGTATTTGACAAGAGTTTAGAAGTTTTGATTTTCTGGCCTCTGTCAGAAAAATCCTCATTTCTAAGGAGTCTATTATTGTTCCCAAGAAGGGAACCCTTGTTGACGGAGATAGAGAACTTTTTTCTACGTTCACTTTCCACCCGTGAGATCTGAGAAAGGCCAGGACAATGTCCGTGTGAGCCTTTGCTTGTGGAAGGGACGACGCTTGAATCAGTATGTCGTCCAAGTAAGGTACTACTGCAATGCCCCTTGGTCTTAGCACCGCTAGAAGGGACCCTAGTACCTTTGTGAAAATTCTTGGAGCAGTGGCTAATCCGAACGGAAGTGCCACAAACTGGTAATGCTTGTCCAGAAATGCGAACCTTAGGAACCGATGATGTTCCTTGTGGATAGGAATATGTAGATACGCATCCTTTAAATCCACCGTGGTCATGAATTGACCTTCCTGGATGGAAGGAAGAATTGTTCGAATGGTTTCCATTTTGAACGATGGAACCTTGAGAAACTTGTTTAGTATCTTGAGATCTAAGATTGGTCTGAATGTTCCCTCTTTTTTGGGAACTACGAACAGATTGGAGTAGAACCCCATCCCTTGTTCTCCTAATGGAACAGGATGAATCACTCCCATTTTTAACAGGTCTTCTACACAATGTAAGAATGCCTGTTTTTTTATGTGGTCTGAAGACAATTGAGACCTGTGGAACCTCCCCCTTGGGGGAAGCCCCTGGAATTCCAGAAGATAACCTTGGGAGACTATTTCTAGCGCCCAAGGATCCAGAACATCTCTTGCCCAAGCCTGAGCGAAGAGAGAGAGTCTGCCCCCCACCAGATCCGGTCCCGGATCGGGGGCCAACATCTCATGCTGTCTTGGTAGCAGTGGCAGGTTTCTTGGCCTGCTTACCTTTGTTCCAGCCTTGCATAGGCCTCCAGGCTGGCTTGGCTTGAGAAGTATTACCCTCTTGCTTAGAGGACGTAGCACTTGGGGCTGGTCCGTTTCTGCGAAAGGGACGAAAATTCAGTTTATTTTTGGCCCTGAAAGACCTATCCTGAGGAAGGGCGTGGCCCTTGCCCCCAGTGATATCAGAAATAATCTCTTTCAAGTCAGGGCCAAACAGCGTTTTCCCCTTGAAAGGAATGTTAAGCAATTTGTTCTTGGAAGACGCATCCGCTGACCAAGATTTTAGCCAAAGCGCTCTGCGCGCCACAATAGCAAACCCAGAATTTTTCGCCGCTAATCTAGCCAATTGCAAAGTGGCGTCTAGGGTGAAAGAGTTAGCTAATTTGAGAGCATGAATTCTGTCCAAAATCTCCTCATAAGAAGAATCTTTATTGAGCGCCTTTTCTAGTTCATCGGACCAGAAACACGCTGCTGTAGTGACAGGAACAATGCATGAAATTGGTTGTAGAAGGTAACCTTGCTGAACAAACATCTTTTTAAGCAAACCCTCTAATTTTTTATCCATAGGATCTTTGAAAGCACAACTATCTTCTATGGGTATAGTGGTGCGTTTGTTTAGAGTAGAAACCGCCCCCCTCGACCTTGGGGACTGTCTGCCATAAGTCCTTTCTGGGGTCGACCATAGGAAACAATTTCTTAAATATAGGGGGAGGGACGAAAGGTATGCCGGGCCTTTCCCATTCTTTATTTACAATGTCCGCCACCCGCTTGGGTATAGGAAAAGCTTCGGGGGGCCCCGGGACCTCTAGGAACTTGTCCATTTTACATAATTTCTCTGGAATGACCAAATTCTCACAATCATCCAGAGTAGATAACACCTCCTTAAGCAGGGCGCGGAGATGTTCCAATTTAAATTTAAATGTAATCACATCAGGTTCAGCTTGTTGAGAAATTTTCCCTGAATCTGAAATTTCTCCCTCAGACAAAACCTCCCTGGCCCCCTCAGACTGGTGTAGGGGCACTTCAGAACCAATATAATCAGCGTCCTCATGCTCTTCCGTATTTTCTAAAACAGAGCAGTCGCGCTTTCGCTGATAAGTGGGCATTTTGGCTAAAATGTTTTTGATAGAATTATCCATTACAGCCGTTAATTGTTGCATAGTAAGGAGTATTGGCGCACTAGATGTACTAGGGGCCTCCTGTGTGGGCAAGACTGGTGTAGACGAAGGAGGGGATGATGCAGTACCATGCTTACTCCCCTCACTTGAGGAATCATCTTGGGCATCATTTTCTCTAAATTTTGTGTCACATAAATCACATCTATTTAAATGAGAAGGAACCTTGGCTTCCCCACATACAGAACACAGTCTATCTGGTAGTTCAGACATGTTAAACAGGCATAAACTTGATAAAGTACAAAAAACGTTTTAAAATAAAACCGTTACTGTCACTTTAAATTTTAAACTGAACACACTTTATTACTGCAAATGTGAAAAAGTATGAAGGAATTGTTCAAAATTCACCAAAATTTCACCACAGTGTCTTAAAGCCTTAAAAGTATTGCACACCAAATTTGAAAGCTTTAACTCTTAAAATAACGGAACCGGAGCCGTTTTTATAATTAACCCCTTTACAGTCCCTGGTATCTGCTTTGCTGAGACCCAACCAAGCCCAAAGGGGAATACGATACCAAATGACGCCTTCAGAAAGTCTTTTCTATGTATCAGAGCTCCTCACACATGCATCTGCATGTCATGCTTCCCAAAAACAAGTGCGCAATAGAGGCGCGAAAATGAGGCTCTGCCTATGATTAGGGAAAGCCCCTAGAGAATAAGGTGTCCAATACAGTGCCTGCCGGTTATTTTACATAATTCCCAAGAATAAAATAATTCCTCAAAGCTATGAAGTATAAAATATGCTTATATATCAATCGTTTTAGCCCAGAAAATGTCTACAGTCTTGAAAGCCCTTGTGAAGCCCTTTTTTTCTTATGTAATAAAAATGGCTTACCGGATCCCATAGGGAAAATGACAGCTTCCAGCATTACATCGTCTTGTTAGAAATGTGTCATACCTCAAGCAGCAAAAGTCTGCTCACTGTTTCCCCCAACTGAAGTTAATTCCTCTCAACAGTCCTGTGTGGAAACAGCCATCGATTTTAGTAACGGTTGCTAAAATCATTTTCCTCTTACAAACAGAAATCTTCATCTCTTTTCTGTTTCAGAGTAAATAGTACATACCAGCACTATTTTAAAATAACAAACTCTTGATTGAATAATAAAAACTACAGTTAAACACCAAAAAACTCTAAGCCATCTCCGTGGAGATGTTGCCTGTACAACGGCAAAGAGAATGACTGGGGAAGGCGGAGCCTAGGAGGGATCATGTGACCAGCTTTGCTGGGCTCTTTGCCATTTCCTGTTGGGGAAGAGAATATCCCACAAGTAAGGATGACGCCGTGGACCGGACACACCTATGTTGGAGAAAAGAGGGTTTTTGTTCCACTAGGGGTTGCAATAATTTGTCTAGGAAAATAGCAATATTAGTAAATATAGATTCAGTGCCTGCAACTATAGGGCAGCCAGAAGGATTTTGGGCATCCTTATGAATTTTTGGTACAGTATAAAAGAAAGGAGTCTTAGGATGTTGAATATATAAGAACTCACTGGTTTTCTTATCGATTTACCCATTCTTTTCTGCTGTACCAAGTATACTGCTTATTTCCCTCTGTATATGAAATACTGGATTACAATTAAGTTTGCCATAGGTCTAATCATCATTCAATTGGCTTAGTATTTCATTAACGTAAAATTTCTTATCGAGAACCACTGTATCCCCGTCCTTATCGGCTCTTTTAATATACACTTCCTTATCTTTTAAAGTTTTAATAGCTTTAACTTCATCCTTTAAAAGGTTGTATGGTTTAACTCCAACTCTTTCAGCAACCTCTTTCTCTACTATGGCAATATCAGTGGTTACAAGCTTAACATACGTGTCTATACTGCAATTATTAACATTAGTAGTAAAAGTACTTTTCTTACGTAAACCAAATTGATCAATGGACAATATATCACTCTCAACAATAGATGTGCACACTTTATTTTTTTGTAAAATTTATGTTACTATGCTCAGTGTCCTTAAAGAAAGTCCTTAACTTTATATTTATATAATCTGTACAGGTCTTTTTCAGTTCAAAGAAATTGATGTCAGCATAGGGACAATAGGACAGTCTCTTTTCCAGGAGCTTATACTCACTTTCCTCAAGCATACAATTGGAGACATTGATTACCGTCGGCTGCGGACCCTCCTGCGGTATGAGACTCTCGGAGTCTGCAGAGAGCTCATGTTTCCTGGTGTGGTGTTTTCTCCCTCCCCGATACTTCCTTCGTCGCTTGACAAAACTTGTCTTTGTACTCCTCACCTGGTTGTCGCCATACACACTTGACACCATCTGAACCAAATAAGTTTATCTTGGTCTCAACGGACCACATGACATGGATCCAGTAATCCATGTCCTTAGTCTGCTTGTCTTCAGCAAACTTTTTGCAGGCTTTCTTGTGCATCATCTTTAGAAGAGGCCTCCTTCTGGGACGACAGCCATACAGAACAATTTAGTGCAGTGTGCGGCTTATGGTCTGAGCACTGACAGGCTGAACCCACACCTTAAACCTCTGCAGCAATGCTGCCAGCACTCATAGGTCTATTTCCCAAAGGCAACCTCTGGATAAGACGCTGAGCACATGCACTCAACCTCTTTGGTCGACCATGGCGAGGCCTGTTCTGAGTGGAACCTGTCCTCTGAAACCGCTGTGTGGTCTTGCCCATCATGCTGCAGCTCAGTTTCAGGGTCTTGGCAATCTTCTTATAGCCTATGCCATCTTTATGTAGAGGAACAATTATTTTTTTCAGATCCTCAGAGTTCTTTGCCATGAGGTGCCATGTTGAACTTCCAGTGACCAGTATGAGAGAGTGTGAGAGCGATAACACCACATTTAACACACCTGCTCCCCATTCACACCTGAGACCTTGTAACACTAACGAGTCACATGACACTGGGGAAGGAAAATGGCTAATTGGGCCCAAATTTTGATATTTCCACTTAGGGGTGTACTTACTTTTGTTGCCAACAGTTTAGACATTAATGGCTGTGTGTTGAGTTAATTTGAGGGAACAGCAAATGTACATGGTTATACAGGATGTACACTCACTACTTTACATTGTAGCAAAGTGTCATTTCTTCAGTGTTGTCACATGAAAAGATATAATAAAATATTTACAAAAATGTGAGGGGTGTACTCACTTTTGTGAGATTGTGTGTGTGTGTGTGTGTGTGTGTGTGTGTGTGTGTGTGTGTGTGTGTGTGTGTGTGTGTGTGTATATGTATATATATATATATATATATATATTAATTTTAAATTAGGATTTTGTAGAGAAAAATACTGATGATCCTAACACTTATAAACCATAAAATTAGAAGCCAGAACTAAATTCTATGAGCCGTAGATAAGTTATTAGCAAGCTTATAATACACACCTTTTTACTCAGGATCAGCGCAATACATTTAATTGTGTGTGGGCAAAAAATTTCAGAAAGGAACCCCTCCCCGCTGTGCATGGAATATAGAATCTCTCTGAGAAAGGATCAATTTTATAAAATAAATAGCTAGTATATACATACATACACAAATTACTGCCTGATGTGAATCTGCGCCATCCACCTGGGTGCACTAGCAATAAAAAAGGCGCACTCAGGATTCTTCAAACAAATTGTGGTAGTTATATACACATATGATATTGAGAAAATGTATGTGGTATTTTTACTACTAGATCTTAAAGGGACACTGAACCCAATTTATTCCTTTCAGGATTCAGATAGAGCATGCAATTTTAAGCAACTTTCTAATGTACTCCTATTATTACATTTTCTTCATTCTCTTGAAATTTTTATTTGAAAAGCAAGAATAAAAGTTTAGATGCTGGACCATTTTTTGTGAACAACCTGGGTTGTTCTTGCCGATTGTTGGATAAATTCAGCCACCAATAAACAAGTGCTGTCCAGTGACCTGAACCAAAAATTTTCTAACTCCTTTGCTTAGATTCCTTCTTTTTCAAATAAAGATATCAAGAGAACGAAGAGAAATTGATAATAGGAGTAAATTAGAAAGTTGCTTAAAATTGCATGCTCTATCGGAATCACAAAAAACAATTTGGGTTCAGTGTCCCTTTAAGTTCAGGTGTTTGAACCCCACCCCATTTCTAAGAGGTGCATGGTGCAACTGTAAGTGCTATTATTGTGAAGTGGAAAAGTCTAAGAGCAACAACAGCACAGCCACAAAGTTGTAGACAATGCAAATGCAAATGCACAGAGTGGGGCCATAGAGTGCTGAAGTACATAGAAATTGCCTATAATCTGTTGCAACACTCACCACAGAGTTTCAAACTAATGTAAGTGGTGTAAAGCACACCGCACCACTTTACTCTGGAGCAGTGAAAACTTGTTCTCTGGAGTAATAAATCATGATTCAGTACCTGCATGTATGATGGTTGTCTAAGTGTGGTGGATGCCAGGAGAAAGCTACCTACTGGAATGCATATTGCCAACTTGTAAAGATTTATGAAGGAGGGATAATGGTAAGGGTAACCTTAATGCTTCAGGATAAAAAAAAACACACATTTTAAACAATTGAGTGCTTTAAACTGTGGACACTGTTTGGGAAAGGCCCCTTACCGTTCCTGCCCTGGAACACAAAGTTCGGAACATGAAGTCATGAATTGAAAAGTTTGGTGTGGAGGAACTCGAGTGGCCTGCACAAGTTTGGTGCTTTCACCTGAACACCAATGAACTCCTTTGGGATGAATTGGAACGCCAGTTGTGAGCCAGACCTTTTCATCCAACATCAATGCCTGAACCCACAAATGCTCTTTCATGAAAGAGCAGAGCAGAAATTCCCATATTGCATCATAAATCTGTCTAAAACTAGTCTGACACACAATTGCGTGTACTTGGACTAATTTTAATTTGTTTAAAACTATTATAGATGTGAATCGATTGATTTGTAACATAACTTTGAAGGGTCATTTCTCAGGTGCAAACACAGTGGAACAAGATCCATCTATTCGCACAAAGTGGGTTACCACTAATTTGAGTCATGTGATTTGATTTCACTCAACAACCTCCTGAGAGAGGGTGAGAACCCAACTACCTCCACCCAAACTACATGTGTTAAAGGTTTAAAATCTCCATCTAGGTTTTATCCTATACATAGTAGGGGAAATATAGAAAGGTTTTATGGAAGAGTGGAGAGTTATCTGAAATCTTTAGCAGGATCCGCTAATAAAACCCAAGAGAATTTGAGCAGGTTAGAAAAAATTGCCTTAAAACAGTTGGCCAGTAACCAATATATTGTAATATGCAATGCTGATAAAGGGGGCTCAGTAGTGGTACTGGACAAGGCCGACTATATTAATGAAGCATTGTTTCAGCTAGAGGACAATAATTCCTACACTATACTGTACACCAATCCTACGCAACGTTTTCAAAGGGAGTTGTTGCACCTTCTGGACGATGATGTAGGGAGCGGGTTTATTGATCAAGACACCGCAACATATTTATGTTGAAGATCCGGTGACACTCGTATTCCACCATCTCCCGAAGGTGCACAAGTCTCTTATTAATGTAAAGGGCCACCCGATTGTAAGCGACATTGGGTCTCCTTTTGAGCACTTATCGCAATGGCTGGACATATTGCACCCATTTGTGGAGGTACTACCCAGTATTTTAAAGGATACCAAACACTTGGTCAATTTGGTTGACAAGTTACACTGGAGGCATGGTCTCCATAGATGGGTAACTATTGATGTCACAGCCCTATCCCCTTTGAAAAGGGTATGGAAGCAATTGCTTTTTTCCTTCGGGAATGATCAGAATTTTCTGTAGACTTTCAAGCATTTATCCTACGGGTGTCTCTTTCTTCTGACCCACAACTTCTTTGAATTTGAGATTACTTTTTATCTCCAAAGATGTGGGACAGCAATGGGGGCAAAATTTGTCCCCTCATACGCCAACCTTTTTATGGGTTAGTGGGAGCTGTCCCACATCTTTGGAGATAATCCCCATAAAAGGAATATCAGTTTCTACCGTTTACTTATCAACGATTTGATCCTCATTTGGGATGGTAATGAGACTGATATAGGGGATTTTGTGCAAAGTATTAACTGTAATGATGTGGGACTCAAATTTACCTTTGAACCAACAGGGAGAGATCAATTTCCTTGATGTGCCACTTAGTGGTACTAAAGAGGGTAAGGTAAAAATTAGCCTCTACAGAAAACCTATATCTGGCAACTCCTTGCTACATGCTAGGAGCTGCCATCCAAAACATGTACCGTACGAGATTGCGAAAGGCCAGTTTATAAGAGCCAAAAGGAACTGCTCAGATATGGTGAATTGCCAAGCTCAGATGGAGGACGTCAAAAGATGTTTAATCCAAAGAGGGTATCCACAAAAGATTGTCAAGAAAGCACATAGGGAGGTTGTCAAACTACATAGACCAGATCTTCTGGAAGGATAAACCAAAGACGTCAGGGACTTATAAAGGTGTAACTTTTGTTACCGACTATAGTTCCCAATATGAAGAAGTATGTCAAATTGTGAAATATTTTAAACATGCTTATTGCAGAGGACATGCTTATAGTGATATTTGATGTTTTGTTTAGAATGTTTAGATTGTGTATCAAGTTTTTTAATATTCCCGTTTTGCAGTATATATGTGTGCGTGTATATGTATGTGTACATGTATATATGCATTTCTTCCTTTGTCTCATGCATGGTTTTCTCTTTTTTGTAACACATGTAATAGCTATTGTTTCTTATTCTAGGCCTTTATATAATCTGTTTCAGGCATGTAAGGGTTACACCTTATGGGTGTGTCTTTGTTTAAAGCACCTTTTGGTTTTAACCAATGATGTCACTGTAATTTGTGTATATATTGCACACCTGTGACTGGCATCCCTATGCTATGATTACGGCGTTAATCCGAAAATGTATAAGCCTGCCAGCCCTGAGGTGTCCATGCCTCTCACTTTTTGATATTTGACCTCCTGTTTTTATTATGGTATTTTTCAATAAATGATGTTTTATAATTATTTTGCTGAACGCTCTTCCATTGTTTTTCTATTTGGGACTGTGTTTTAGCCTGCTAGAGCGCCTCAGCACCCTGCTCGGTCACTATCGCTTATTGTGATTTTACTCCTGGACTGGAAGGAAACACACTGTCCTAATCACTTGGGCTAAGCTCTGACTTATCCGCTACTGCTCTTTGCATACACTTGCAGTGAAGGATTGGAACACTCACACATCATAGTGCTACGAGTGATTACTCAGATGGATTGTCAAAGGAAGCCTCTGATTGGTGAATACCTGTGAAGACGACAATCATCAGCCCGTGCTGGATACGTCCCCCTGTGAGCGGATTGGATTTCCGCGGGGTAGACGCTGCACGTACCTGGGAGAAGGGACGCCGAAACAGCCGATTTACAAGAGGTATACCAAGTTTGGTTAAAACCGTAAGTGACACGGACTCAATCCAAGGTGGTGAGACACCTATATGTATGCACTACTGTAAGCTGAATGTATAAAAGAACATATAAGCTTCCATGAACGGACTCTTGGCGTGGACAGTATTAATAGCCCACTACATATTTTGATTGTGTTTGTGTGTTTCCCTTACCTAGTGGGATAGCATAAGCTAAGACGTGTTTCCCTAGAGTTGGCATCTATACCGAAACCTATATATAAGTAACCACTCTCCCTACCCTTTTGGTCATATTGATCACAAATTCCCACTGACACACTCCAAAACCTTGTGGAAAGCCTACCCTAAAAAGGGTAACCAACTCCATATTAATGCCCACGGTTTTGGAAAGGGATATCCAGCAAGGTTTGATGGTGAGGTGCCGACATGCTTTTGGCTATATAGTGTATATTTATATCCAACGCTAAAACATAAAAGCCAACAAGATTTTTGGGAGCGAGAAAACTACTAAAATTAACAGTACTAGCTCCATAGTTTTGCACTTGACTTGTCAAGAATCACATTTTTTTTTAAAAACCTTTGTTTTTGTGCTCTTCTTTCTACGTCCTAAGTGAAGTAAATCCTACTTTCATTACACAAGTAATTCTTCCAAAGGGGATAATTTATACATTTATATAATATATATAAAAAAAATTTGGAGAAAGGTATTTACATTTGACCATTTTAGAGTTTGAAAAAACAGTATTTTCATATTTAATTTTTTTTTTTTTTTTTTTTTTTTTAAAGGTAATGCATTCTACAACCATAGCTTATGGTATACAATGTTACAATACATATTTATAAGAAGGGGAAAAAAAAGGAGGGAAAAAAAAGAAAAAAAAAAGTGTACCTCCAAGGCTTGAAGAGCCCAAGCCACTTGGCTGCATGGAAGTGCCGAATGGTGTTCCAAAACTAACTCCCAGAGAAGGCCGAGGCCCTAGTATGAAAATAAAGTATTTCAAAAATATATATATATATATATAAAAAATAAAATAAAAATAAAAAATAAAAGCTTTCCGTACTTTGAAATTCAAATACAGCCTTAGTGCAGACAAGATTATTGCATATCTGAAACATCAGCTGAGAAAGTTTCACCCAAGGTGTAAAGATATGTTGAATATGCAAATGTTGCAGATAATATTAAATAATGTGAATTATGCAACTGCAACCATTTGATGTGATATAGAAATTTCCTGGATATATGTACATAAAAACAAACAAGACAATAGCTTAAATTTTTATTTAATTTATTGTTCAGTTTTCAACAAGTCAATCAAAAGGCAATGACAATTCAAATGTTGACATGTGGGAGAATCAGTCGATGCCCTCAAAATATTACAGAATTTTATTTAAAAAAAAACGGAAAATCAAGTATCATCCCCTGGGGGAGATAAAACAAATCTAGTTGAATTAGAATTTTGTACTCCACTAACTCTACCAAATAAGATTATGTTTGGCAGAGAAGACCTTAACTAGTAATATATTTAATTAAAAAAAAAAAAAAAAAAAACAATTTTAAAGTCTTACAAATGCAGCTGATAATTTACAAAATATCAATATCTGAACAAAATTAGCCTTTAAAATATTTTCGTTTAACAGTACCCTGCATAATTCTCACTAAACAGGTAAAATTAAATCACCGATATTTGTGTAATAAAATATCAGATAAGCAAGCAGGCTATAATTAAAGACTAGTTAAATAAAAAACAGAATTTATGTTTACCTGATAAATTACTTTCTCCAACGGTGTGTCCGGTCCACGGCGTCATCCTTACTTGTGGGATATTCTCTTCCCCAACAGGAAATGGCAAAGAGCCCAGCAAAGCTGGTCACATGATCCCTCCTAGGCTCCGCCTACCCCAGTCATTCGACCGACGTTAAGGAGGAATATTTGCATAGGAGAAATCATATGGTACCGTGGTGACTGTAGTTAAAGAAAATAAAATATCAGACCTGATTAAAAAAACCAGGGCGGGCCGTGGACCGGACACACCGTTGGAGAAAGTAATTTATCAGGTAAACATAAATTCTGTTTTCTCCAACATAGGTGTGTCCGGTCCACGGCGTCATCCTTACTTGTGGGAACCAATACCAAAGCTTTAGGACACGGATGAAGGGAGGGAGCAAATCAGGTCACCTAAATGGAAGGCACCACGGCTTGCAAAACCTTTCTCCCAAAAATAGCCTCAGAAGAAGCAAAAGTATCAAACTTGTAAAATTTGGTAAAAGTGTGCAGTGAAGACCAAGTCGCTGCCCTACATATCTGATCAACAGAAGCCTCGTTCTTGAAGGCCCATGTGGAAGCCACAGCCCTAGTGGAATGAGCTGTGATTCTTTCGGGAGGCTGCCGTCCGGCAGTCTCGTAAGCCAATCTGATGACGCTTTTAATCCAAAAAGAGAGAGAGGTAGAAGTTGCTTTTTGACCTCTCCTTTTACCGGAATAAACAACAAACAAGGAAGATGTTTGTCTAAAATCCTTTGTAGCATCTAAATAGAATTTTAGAGCGCGAACAACATCCAAATTGTGCAACAAACGTTCCTTCTTTGAAACTGGTTTCGGACACAGAGAAGGTACGATAATCTCCTGGTTAATGTTTTTGTTAGAAACAACTTTCGGAAGAAAACCAGGTTTAGTACGCAAAACCACCTTATCTGCATGGAACACCAGATAAGGAGGAGAACACTGCAGAGCAGATAATTCTGAAACTCTTCTAGCAGAAGAAATTGCAACCAAAAACAAAACTTTCCAAGATAATAATTTAATATCAACGGAATGCAAGGGTTCAAACGGAACCCCCTGAAGAACTGAAAGAACTAAATTGAGACTCCAGGGAGGAGTCAAAGGTTTGTAAACAGGCTTGATTCTAACCAGAGCCTGAACAAAGGCTTGAACATCTGGCACAGCTGCCAGCTTTTTGTGAAGTAACACCGACAAGGCGGAAATCTGTCCCTTCAGGGAACTTGCAGATAATCCTTTTTCCAATCCTTCTTGAAGGAAGGATAGAATCCTAGGAATCTTAACCTTGTCCCAAGGGAATCCTTTAGAGTCACACCAACAGATATATTTTTTCCAAATCTTGTGGTAAATCTTTCGAGTTACAGGCTTTCTGGCCTGAACAAGAGTATCGATAACAGAATCTGAGAATCCTCGCTTCGATAAAATCAAGCGTTCAATCTCCAAGCAGTCAGCTGGAGTGAAACCAGATTCGGATGTTCGAACGGACCCTGAACAAGAAGGTCTCGTCTCAAAGGTAGCTTCCAAGGTGGAGCCGATGACATATTCACCAGATCTGCATACCAAGTCCTGCGTGGCCACGCAGGAGCTATCAAGATCACCGACGCCCTCTCCTGATTGATCCTGGCTACCAGCCTGGGGATGAGAGGAAACGGCGGGAACACATAAGCTAGTTTGAAGGTCCAAGGTGCTACTAGTGCATCCACTAGAGCCGCCTTGGGATCCCTGGATCTGGACCCGTAGCAAGGAACTTTGAAGTTCTGACGAGAGGCCATTAGATCCATGTCTGGAATGCCCCACAGCTGAGTGACTTGGGCAAAGATTTCCGGATGGAGTTCCCACTCCCCCGGATGCAATGTCTGACGACTCAGAAAATCCGCTTCCCAATTTTCCACTCCTGGGATGTGGATAGCAGACAGGTGGCAGGAGTGAGACTCCGCCCATAGAATGATTTTGGTCACTTCTTCCATCGCTAGGGAACTCCTTGTTCCCCCCTGATGGTTGATGTACGCAACAGTCGTCATGTTGTCTGATTGAAACCGTATGAACTTGGTCCTCGCTAGCTGAGGCCAAGCCTTGAGAGCATTGAATATCGCTCTCAGTTCCAGAATATTTATCGGTAGAAGAGATTCTTCCCGAGACCAAAGACCCTGAGCTTTCAGGGATCCCCAGACCGCGCCCCAGCCCATCAGACTGGCGTCGGTCGTGACAATGACCCACTCTGGTCTGCGGAATGTCATCCCTTGTGACAGGTTGTTCAGGGACAGCCACCAACGGAGTGAGTCTCTGGTCCTCTGACTTACTTGTATCTTTGGAGACAAGTCTGTATAGTCCCCATTCCACTGACTGAGCATGCACAGTTGTAATGGTCTTAGATGAATGCGCGCAAAAGGAACTATGTCCATTGCCGCTACCATCAACCCGATCACTTCCATGCACTGAGCTATGGAAGGAAGAGGAACGGAATGAAGTATCCGACAAGAGTCTAGAAGCTTTGTTTTTCTGGCCTCTGTTAGAAAAATCCTCATTTCTAAGGAGTCTATAATTGTTCCCAAGAAGGGAACCCTTGTTGACGGGGATAGAGAACTCTTTTCCACGTTCACTTTCCAGCCGTGAGATCTGAGAAAGGCCAGGACGATGTCCGTGTGAGCCTTTGCTTGAGGAAGGGACGACGCTTGAATCAGAATGTCGTCCAGGTAAGGTACTACTGCAATGCCCCTTGGTCTTAGCACCGCTAGAAGGGACCCTAGTACCTTTGTGAAAATCCTTGGAGCAGTGGCTAATCCGAAAGGAAGCGCCACGAACTGGTAATGTTTGTCCAGGAATGCAAACCTTAGGAACCGATGATGTTCCTTGTGGATAGGAATATGTAGATACGCATCCTTTAAATCCACCGTGGTCATGAATTGACCTTCCTGGATGGAAGGAAGAATAGTTCGAATGGTTTCCATCTTGAACGATGGAACCTTGAGAAACTTGTTTAAGATCTTGAGATCTAAGATTGGTCTGAACGTTCCCTCTTTTTTGGGAACTATGAACAGATTGGAGTAGAACCCCATCCCTTGTTCTCTTAATGGAACATGATGAATCACTCCCATTTTTAACAGGTCTTCTACACAATGTAAGAACGCCTGTCTTTTTATGTGGTCTGAAGACAACTGAGACCTGTGGAACCTCCCCCTTGGGGGAAGTCCCTTGAATTCCAGAAGATAACCCTGGGAGACTATTTCTAGCGCCCAAGGATCCAGAACATCTCTTGCCCAAGCCTGAGCGAAGAGAGAGAGTCTGCCCCCCACCAGATCCGGTCCCGGATCGGGGGCCAATATTTCATGCTGTCTTGGTAGCAGTGGCAGGTTTCTTGGCCTGCTTTCCCTTGTTCCAGCCTTGCATTGGTCTCCAAGCTGGCTTGGCTTGAGAAGTATTACCCTCTTGCTTAGAGGACGTAGCACTTTGGGCTGGTCCGTTTTTACGAAAGGGACGAAAATTAGGTCTATTTTTTGCCTTGAAAGGCCGATCCTGAGGAAGGGCGTGGCCCTTACCCCCAGTGATATCAGAGATAATCTCTTTCAAGTCAGGGCCAAACAGCGTTTTCCCCTTGAAAGGAATGTTTAGTAGCTTGTTCTTGGAAGACGCATCAGCCGACCAAGATTTCAACCAAAGCGCTCTGCGCGCCACAATAGCAAACCCAGAATTCTTAGCCGCTAACCTAGCCAATTGCAAAGTGGCGTCTAGGGTGAAAGAATTAGCCAATTTGAGAGCATTGATTCTGTCCATAATCTCCTCATAAGGAGGAGAATCACTATCGAGCGCCTTTATCAGTTCATCAAACCAGAAACATGCGGCTGTAGTGACAGGGACAATGCATGAAATTGGTTGTAGAAGGTAACCCTGCTGAACAAACATCTTTTTAAGCAAACCTTCTAATTTTTTATCCATAGTTAAACACTAAAAAACTCTAAGCCATCTCCGTGGAGATGTTGCCTGTACAACGGCAAAGAGAATGACTGGGGTAGGCGGAGCCTAGGAGGGATCATGTGACCAGCTTTGCTGGGCTCTTTGCCATTTCCTGTTGGGGAAGAGAATATCCCACAAGTAAGGATGACGCCGTGGACCGGACACACCTATGTTGGAGAAATAGTGTTTTAAAGCTTTTTTGTTTTCTTCTAACAAGTTAAAAAAAATAAACGATAAGTGCATTACAGAATTTCACATAAATCAAAATAGAGTTTTTACTTAAAACGGTTTCTAAACCACACCATAAAGAATAAAAATGTAGGTGGGGTGCATTAAAGGGCCATAATAGTAATAAAAAGAATACACTCTAATTCGTTAGAACATGTAATTTTAAAGGGACACTCGTCAATATTAAACTTTCATGATTAAGATAGAGCATACAATTTTAAACAACTATCCAATTTACTTCCGTTACCAAAATGTGCACAGTCTTATTATATTTATACTTTGAGTCGCCAGCTCATACTGAGCATGTGCAAAAACTCACAGAATATACGTATATGCATTTGTGATTGGCTGGTGTCACGATACAGAAGGAGTGGCAATAGAAACATCTGAAATTTGTCATAAAAAAAAAAAAAATCATACTTATTTGAAGTTCACACAAAATGCTATTGCATTGTCTTTTTCATGCATTTGTTGATAATGCAAATCTACTGTATTTACTGGTGCTTTAAGACTAGCAACCCTGCACTTCTGTGTGTTTAACATAGCAGAATACCCAAGTGGAAACTGCCACTGATTTAATCAGCAGAGCTTAATACAGAGCCGAAACATGCGACTAATCAATTAGAGCATGTAATTATTTAACTATAATGACTCTTTAAGCAAAAAAGTAAAACCATTCAATAAGCATATTAAAACTTAACAGGCTGTAGTTTACTTTCTGCCTCAGCCATATAAGTTATTTATATGATTCAAGTTTATTTTAAACGTCAACTTTTTTGAAACATTAATAAGCACATTATACTCCATTAGAATGTATTTCCATATTGAGCCAGCAGAGTCCAGTCAGCATTCTTAAAAAAAAAATTTGTGTGTAATCAGCATTCCAACATCTGTTGGCAAAAGTTGTTGCTAATATGAACGCTTGATTATCTTTATTATATAGCAGTTTCTTCTTATATAGAAGAAAAAAAATACCCAGTGTAATTTGAGTTTATTTTGAAAAGAAAGTATTTTGCTTGATGCTGGCTTAAAATCAATGACACCTGAAACAGGTACAGAGTGATTGGCAATGCAAGGAGTACAATAACTCCAAATACCCTTATGTGGTAACGACAAACATTACTCTGCTCCATGAGATAATACTGAAAAGACATCTCAGTAGAAAGCTGAATATTTACTCAATCAACAAAACAATAGCAGACTTATTTAGATGTGACTGGTACAAATACTAAATCTAAAAAAAAATCCTATCTGCCAGAAATTCATCAGAAAATAGAAAAGGCTCCTAAAACATCCCCAAATATTTTTAAAATGTAACAGTGCTGGCATGGACACTCTGAGTGATGGCCCTGGCTGATGTCTGTGAGGTCTCAGGGTAAAGCCTTGGCAGTTACTGGGCAGAGCCTGGTCAGTCCCAGGTTTCTTAGAGCAACAAGGAAAAAGGGACAGTATGACACTCATTTTGCTAAACTGCCATAAATTGCTGACTGGGAGATACGACAGTCTGGTTAGGTTACCACAAATTATTAAAATTTGTGAAGTAGGTAGAAACTACCTAGATATCTTCACATTCTCTACCTTCCCAAATATTTCACATAATCTTTAAATATTAGAGTTCTCCATAACAGCATATGTACATAGACCCTCTTTTTGACCTGAGAAACCTAAGGATTTCAAGCACTAGCAAGAAAAAGACAATTAGGTAAGTAAGAGAAAACAGACTCCTGTACAATTTAAAACATGGAGTAGAAAGACACACGTGGCCTACTCTGGCAGTATGATTAAATTGCAAATGCAACAGTTCTATACCCATGACTTGAGTGCCGGTCCCATCACATCAATATGTCCAAAAGAAGTGTGAAAAGACTAATCATAAAGAGGATAAGAGTAGCTTACTACTGACAAATATGAACATAGCTAAACCAGGGCATTTTTTTTTTTTTTAGAAAAAAACTTCAACATAAAGATACCCCAAGAAGCACCAGTGAGTAACCTATAACAAGGCACACATACCAGAGACAGGCCACATTAAAACAATTGCATGAATACTCTTCTGCGACTGTTGCAGTATGTCAAAATGGAGGTCACACTAAGTAAGCCATTCTAAGAAGAATCGCACTCCTTTTTCATCTGTACATAAAAACACTAAAGGCTGGAGCAAAGGTCCAAACAAGTGGAAACAGAAATTAACTCTGCAGGACCCAAAAGGCAATTATTCAGAAGTTTCTAAATATCACATCACAAGACATTGTAAAATACTTTAAGCAAATACAATATTCATTGCATACAATACAAATTTACACAGCGTTCAACAGAGTAAAACGATATATTAAGTTAAGAGACCAGACTTGTTCATTCTTCAACTAGACAAGGGTAACAGGGGGGACCTTTAATATGCATGCTGAAAAAAAAACAAAAAGTACCAATACCACAAATAATATTTTCCACCAACTAAGTGTAGCACAACAATTTTTAGAACAGTCACATTTAGATTAGTGGTCAGTGGGCCACCTGTATATATGTGTGCTTGCACTAGCAGAAAAGGCTTTACTTTTTAAGAAAAAGTAACTTTAAAAGGTGATTCAATTTATACTGTACATTCAACTTTAAAGCAATGTTCACATTTGAAATTCTAGTCTCTTAAAGGGCTACTATAGTGTAAAAATTATATGCTCTAATTTGTTAGCCATCCTGCAACTCTGTTTAGTCCCAAGCTGAAACTGCCACTAACCCAGTTAACAACGGTAGATGCATAGCTGGGTTGTGCAACTACCGCAGTTGAGTGGGTCAGCACCAGTTTCTGTTCAGGACAAGCAGTTCCTCTGTGGTTCCCAAGCACTACTTATACGAAGAGTTGCAGGGTTGTTAGTGTTTAATCTACACACTTTGACAAACTGGAGTATATCATTCTCCCCCCTATAATGGCCCTTTAATATCATTTAGAATGGCCAGCTCCTAACAAGTTCATAATTCACATTTCTGGGGTAGCACATACATTTGCTGTGACCTATGTACAATTTACAGAGAGGAGAAACTCTCTTTAATAATCAAAATAAGTTTGCAATTAAAACTTTATAAAATCAGCTTAATGTATATTAAAAAAATAAACTTCTTGATTTTTTTCACTCAAAATAATGTAAAATGTAAACAAGCAATTGAAAGATTTGTACTCAAACCATAAACCTGCAAAATAATGTTCTACATAAAACAATATGCTTCAATATAAATTATATGCTTTCTTTTAAAAATACATTACACATATAAATATCTAAAAATAAAATACAATTTACAGTGTAATGATGAATAGAAAATACATTCATAGCTTTAAAACTTGATTTTTTTTTGTGTTTAACTTTGAATAAGTTACAAATGCTGTTGTAGAGAAACAGCATTTTAAGTAATTTATTGGAGAAACACCAATTAGAAATTGTTCCTTGCTCACCATGGAATGGTTAATTTGTAGACACTCAAACCATTCAGTGGACAAAACCTGTAACATCTTTAACTGCCCTGCTAAGAACAAATAATTCTATATCCTTTAGTGCCTAATTTACAATGTAAGCCAAATCCTTCATTTTAAATATATGAAAATTATCAGCTGGCCAGTGAACTAGAAAGGCACTGCATGCTAGACAATATGTAGAAAGTATTTAAAGGGAAAGTAAAGTCAAAATTAAACTTTCATGATTCAGATAAAGCATGCAATTTGAACAACTTTCCAATTGACTTCTGTTATCGAAATTGCTTTGTTCTCTTGGTATCTTTTATTGAAGAGTAAAACTAGGTAGGATCATAAGAGCTCAAGAGTGTGCACGTGTTTTAAAGTGATTATAAAGTTGAACTTTACAATTACGCTTCTTCTTAAAAATAATTATTTTTTTTGGTACTGTAAACTTACCGCCGATCCTCTGCCCGCATCTCCTTTGGTATTGAGCAGATCGATGACTAATCCGGCTTCCTCCAATCGTTGTGTGCCCCCTTTGGCGTCCAGCTCGTGAAGCACACAATGATCGGAGGAAGCCGTATTGTCATCGATATGCTAAATACTGAAGGAGATGCGGGCGGAGGATCGGCGGTTAGTTTACAGTAATGAAAAGGTATTTTAAAAAAGAAGCATAGTTGTAAAGTTTAATGACTTAAAGTGCCCATGTTTAAGGTTATTTTTGTTTGTTTGTTTTTAAATACTGGGCTTTAAGTCATTCAACTTTACAATCACTTTAAGTACTCTATGGCAGCAGTGTTTTGCAAGATTATTTGTAGCTTTGTTATACAATTTTGCAAATTTTGCTGCCATAAAATACTAAAGACATGTGCACTCTCCTGAGCTCGTATGAGCATACCTAGTATTACTCTTCAATAAACGATACCAAGAGAAAAAAGCAAATTTGATAAACAAAGTAAATTGGAAAGTTGTTTAAAAGTGCATGCTCTATCCAAATCATGAAAGTTTAATTTTGACCTCACTGTCCCTTCATATAATTACCAATATGTAAAGAAAACTCTAGATAAGTATGTAAGCATTTCAGATAACTATGCAAGACAATCATTGTATATATTTGTAGGAGAATGAGAACAATACTCAAGGATATAAAGCCTATTTTGCATGTCAATTACATTTTTATAACAAATGTATGAAGATAAAAACGTAGGCACTGTGATATAATATATCCATGTCATACAATAGTCTGTTCTTTATACTGTCAAGGCTAAATATTTCCATTGTCCTTATTAAGTCTTTATTACATATAGAGGTATGTGTATCAAACGTTCTTTATGGGTGAGTAACCAAATGTATACTTAAACTACATATCAGAAAGGCCAAAATTGACAACAGGAGTAAACAGAATCTCCTCCCAGAAGTTTATGGGGTAAATGTTTAACCTTCCCAGAAGCAATCCAGGCACAACTAAGGGACTAGTAAATATAAGCAGAATCTTCTAAAAGGTCTATTTTAGAGGCGATGTAAAGTTCGGTTCCATTAGGGATTTCTCGTGGGAATAATCCTCAACTACCCCAGGGGTTCTAGTGAAGGCAGCGATAGCAGTATTGACACCACTAGATGTAATCTCTTCTCCACAAACTAAGCACGTATGACTGCCCAACACCCCACACTAAAATTATATTGTACATTATCTACAACGATAGCAGGCATACCAAGATCCTCTGGCTCTTGACTCATTCAGCAATAAAAAAACTGCACTGAACTTGCATGGGAACCAAAAACAAATCAATCTGGAGCAAACAGGAAAAGAAGGGATTGCTACAGGCACACAATGCTGTACATCAAAACGTGTCCCACAATTACGTTACAAGTTCCAACCCTACCGTTCCTTTGCACAAAACTAATTTAAAACTATCTCTAAAACACATTGCACAACATTTAAAGTTAAAGCAACAAATCAGTGGAAATAGCTAGCCAAATGCTAGACAAAGCACACCATGAAACAAACATACAGAACCATCCCCATAATTGCCACAAATAAAAAAGGGATATTTATTAATTTATAAAGGTACAACTATTTAATCATAAATCACAATAGACCAGAAACAGTGCTGCAGACTAACACGCTATAGAACCCATAAGACAGTAGTCTACTTTTGCATGATTACAACCAGCAAGGGGTACTATGTGAGAATCTACCATAATCAAACCCCCTGATGAAATCCCACAAACAACTCTCTCAAAATTGTACATAGGTGCCTGTACATTGCAAAGTTATCAGTATCCATGACAAATTATTTATTCGCTGGACACTTGCAGTTAAGAGTGTGCTGTAAAAAATAAAAAATAAAGTAAAAAAAAGAAGTGTGCTGTATATAGTGGGGTAAAAACTTAATTTTCTCAATAGTGGCAAAACAAACACTTAACAAAAGCTCCATATCTGCTTTGCCAATACCACAATATGTAAAAACTAAACAGATCTCCCACCCCTCAAAATTCTGGAAGGTGCTTCTAATTACTGCACAAGTTAGAGGCCATCTAACCATGTGTTTTGATATGGTTCTACGAGTGGTGTGTGTGTATAAAATTATCACCATAGTTTTGCAGAGAGGGAAAGAACGCAGTGCACTAATATGTGAAATAAAACAATTTTTTTCCTAGTGTGAGAATACAGGAAATTTTCAGTCAACTATATGTAATATATACAAGTATACTCATGCTGTTGGTAGAAAAATAAAAAGAAAGACATAGCTTCACACAAGTATTCAGATAGGAAAAAGTCGTGCAGATATGGTAGTATAATTATTGCTTAAGTCTAACCCTGCAAATTCTAGAAGCTTTAGACCATAAGGAGAGCATAACATTTTTTCCAGCAAAAAAGGAAGACCCAATATGAAAAAGTATACTGAGGTCAAAATTTTAAATATCTATAACTTGAATGCACTCAGACCTGTAGCAGGCTGCTGCTGCTGGGTTAAGGTTGCAGCCATAGCAACAGCAGCAGCGTTTGGTATGTTGCTGAATGGGGTCGGTCCAGTGGTAACACGTGGAGCATTCTGCCACTTCTTCACTTCTGCCCTCCTCGCCTCAAATACATCTGTGTGATCTCCCAAAAAGGTTTTCCGGTAGCCAAGGTACTGTTCTTTGAGCATCTGAAGAAAAGCTATTTTAGTGTGCAAAGCCAACACGGCAGTAACAACGGGCAGATGTCATTAAAATTAACATTTCAAACTTGTAATTTGTTATGAAATGAATAAGGTATAAACATAAAGGAAAGGTCATAAGCTAAAGTTAACTTTTGATTATCTAACACTTCAATCAAAGCTTAGTATATTTAGATTTGTTCTATTTTTTTTTTTTTATTTATAAAAAAAAAAAAAAAAAAAAAAAAAAAAACAATTTATGCTTACCAGATAAATTCCTTTTCTTCCAGATAGGGAGAGTCCAAGGTTCATTCCCTACTGTTGGGAAAAACAACACCTGGCCACCAGGAGGAGGCAATGACACCCCAGCCAAAGGCTTAAATATCCTTCCCACTTACTCATTACCCCAGTCATTCTGCCGAGGGAACAAGGAAAAGTAAGTAAAACATTAGGGTATAAATGGTGCCAGAAGAATAAAATAAATAGGGGACTGCCCATAGACAAGAAAAAACAGACGAGGGCTGTGGACTCTCCCTTTCCAGAAGGAAAGGAATTTATCTGGTAAGCATAAATGATGTTTTCCTTCCTAAGAAAGGGAGGGTCCACGGCTTCATTCCTTACTGTTGGGAAAACTATACCCAAGCTCCAGAGGACACTGAATGAATAACGGGAGGAAACAAAAAGGAAGAGGCGGACCCTATTCTGAGGGCACCACAGCCTGCAAAACCTTTCTCCCGAAAGCTGCTTCAGCCAAAGAAAAAAATATCAAAACTAAAAAGTATGTAAGGAGGACCAGGTAGTCGTCTTACAAATCTGATCCATAGGGGCCTCATCCTTAAAGGCCCAAAAGGAAGCCACTCTCAGGACGACGCTGTCCGCTGTCTCGTAAGCTAAGCAGATCACACTCCTTTACCAAAAAGATAGGAAAGTCGAAGTAGCCTTCTGCCCCTTACGCTTCCCAGAATAGACAACAAACCAAGATTGTCTAAACTCCTTAGTAGCTTGAAGAAAGAACTTCAAGGCGCGAACCACATCCAAATTTAGAAGTTAACGTTCCTTCGATGAAGAAGCATTAGGACACAAGGAAGGAACCACAATCTCCTGATTGATGTTGCAATCTGACACAACCTTAGGAAGAAAACCTAATTTAGTATCAGATAAGGAGCCTCACATTGCAAAGCAGAGATCTCAGAAACTCTGCGCAGAGGCAATTGCCAATAAAAAGAGAACCTTCCAAGATAATTTAAGGTCAAAGGAAAGCAGAGGCTCAAACAGAACCTGTTGCAAAACCCGAAGAACAAGATTTAGGCTCCAAGGAGGAGCCCCAGATCTAAACACAGGTCTGATCCTAATCAGAGCCTTAACAAAGGACTGCACGTCTGGAAGCTCAGCCAGTCTCTTGTGCAATAAAACCGACAGGGCTGAAATCTGTCAGATCCTGGCAACCTTAACTCTGTGCCAGGAAAAAAAAGCTCTTCCATACCTTGTGGTATATACACTGAGTAACTGAATAAGAGTATCAATGACATGACACTCTCAGAGAAACCTCTCTTGGCTAAGACTAAGCGTTCCATCTCCACGCAGTCAGCCTCAGACAATCTAGATTTTGATGAACAAATGGACCTTGTATCAGCAGGTCTCTGCAACAAGGTAACTTGATGAGGACATCCCCACTAGCTCCGCGAACCACGTCCTTCGCGGCCACAATGGAGCAATCCGGATTACTGATACCCGCTCCTACTTGATGCGGGCCACCACTCGAGGAAGAAGCGGTAATGGAGGAAAAAAATATATGAATTTGAACCTCCAGGGCACTGCTAGTGCATCTATTAGATCTGCTTGGGGATCCCTCGACCCATACCTAGGTATTGAGACGGGACGCCATGAGATCCATCTCCGGCGTCCCCAACTTGCTGCATATCTCTGCAAACATCTTGGGATGGAGATACCATTCCCCTGGATGGAAGGATTGTCTGCTGAGAAAATCCGAATCCCATTTGTCAACACCCGGAATGTGGATCGCTGACAGCAAACAGCTGTGGGCCTCCGCCCACTCCAGAATCTGAGATACTTCCTTCATCGCCAAGGAACTTCT
This sequence comes from Bombina bombina, assembly GCF_027579735.1. Classification (NCBI taxonomy): domain Eukaryota; kingdom Metazoa; phylum Chordata; class Amphibia; order Anura; family Bombinatoridae; genus Bombina; species Bombina bombina. The sequence goes on from NC_069501.1 coordinate 1,129,791,392, forward strand.
CGTTCCCCCCCCTGATGGTTGATGTAAGCCAACGAGGTTATATTGTCTGATTGGAATCTGATAAACTCGGACGAACCCAGAAGTGGCCAAGCCTTCAAGTCCTTGAAGATTTCCTGTAGTTCCAAAATATTGATTGGGAGGGAGGACTCCTGAGTCAACAACTCCTGTGCCTTCCTGGCACCCCCAACAGATCCCCAACCGGATAGACTTGTGTCCATAGTCACAATCTCCCAGGTTGGTCTTAAGAAACATGTCAATCGGGACAGATGGTCTGGACAGAGCCCCCAAGAGAGCAATTCTCTTGACCGGCGGTCTAATACAATCTGTTGAGACAGATCTGAATGATCGCCGTTTCACTGCCTCAGCATGCACAGTTGTAAAGGTCTGAGACGGAACCTGGCAAAAGGAATGATGTCCATGCAGGACACCATGAGACCAATCACCTCCATACACTGACAGAGGGACTCAAGGAGGTCCGGAGGGCAAGACATGCCGAAGTTAGCTTGCAACGTGTCTCTGGTCTGTTAGAAATATCCTTATGGATATGGAGTCTATTATAGTACCCAGGAATTCCACCCTGGTACTTAGGATAAAAGAACTCTTTTCCAAGTTTATCTTCTATCCATGTGATCAAAGAAGACTGAGAAGGGACTCCGAGAATTCTTCTGCAAGACGAAAGGATGGTACTTGCACCAGAATATCGTCCAAGTATGGGGCTACTGCAGTACCCTGAGTTCTGGCAACGGCTAGAAGAGCCCCCAGAACCTTCATAAAGATTCTTGGAGCAGTAGCTAGGCCAAACGGAACAGCTAGAAGAGCCCCCAGAATCTTCGTAAAGATTCTTGGAGCTGTTTTTTGTTTTTAGTACTTTTTTTTTCTAATACAAGTGACTTAAACCCCCATTGCATAAATCTATAACATTCGTGACACTATACAAGGTCAAACCTAGTATAGTGTATTGGAGCAGTAGCTAGTCAAACTAATGTTATAGATTTATGCAATGGGGGTTTAAGTCACTTGTATTAGGAAAAAAAAGTACTAAAAACAAAAAACAGCTCCAAGAATCTTTACGAAGATTCTGGGGGCTCTTCTAGCTGTTCCGTTTGGCCTAGCTACTGCTCCAAGAATCCTGTAGTAGCTAGTCAAACTTGAAGTGAAGGTCCAGAAATGCAAACCTCAGTAACTGAAAAAGTGTAATTAGATTGGAACATGAAGGTAAGCGTCCTTCAGATCTATAGTGGTTATAAACTGGCCTTCCTGAATTAAAGGAAGGATGGACTTTATTGTCTCCATCTTGAAGGAAGGGACATTGAGAAATTTGTTTAAGCACTTTAGGTCCAGAATTGGGCGGAAAGTTCCCTCCTTCTTTGGGACCACGAAAAGGTTTGAATAAAACCCCAAACCTCTTTCTTTGATAGGTATCGGGACAACAACTCCTAAAGGAGGATAGATCCTAAACGCACCCTCTTTTCTGGTCTGGTAGACAGATTCAAGAGAAGAAATCTGCCCCTTGGCGGATGAGATTTGAAGCCTTTCTTGTATCCTGAGATACCACCTCCAGGACCCATGGATTCTGTACCTCCTTGAACCAGTCGTTTGGAAAAAAAAGAGACAGTCTGCCCCTACACGATCCGATCACTGATCGGGGGGCGCCCCTTAATGCAGATTTGTTTTCGGCGGGCTTCTTATTCTACTTGGATTTATTCCAAGACTGAGCCGGCTTCCAAGTAATCTTGGGTTGCTCGGGCTTTGAGGAGGATTGTTGTCGCTGCAATTTGTCAGAACAAAAATTAGAAGATTGTTGTCCCTTAGACTTGTTCTTATCTTGCGGTAGGAAGGCACCCTTGCCTCCGGTAACCATAGAAATAAGTGAGTCCAGGCCAGGACCAAATAAAATCTTTCCCTTGAAGGGAAGAGAAAGGAGCCTGGCCTTAGAAGTCATATCCGCAGACCAAGACTTCAACCAGAGCGCCCGGCGGGCTAGGACCGCAAAGCCAGAGGCCTTTGCCTTTAGGAGAATAATTTGCATATTCGCATCACAGATAAAAGAATTAGCAATTCTCAGAGCTTTAATTCTGTCTTTTATATCCTTGAGAGGAGACTCCACCTCAATGAGTTCCGACAAAGAGTCGCACCAGTAGGTAGCCGCTCCGGCAACCACGGCAACTGCAGCCGCCGGTTGAAACCCCATATGTTAAAACATCTCAGAAAGGTTTCCATTTCCTTATCCATAGGCTCTCTGAACAAAGAAATATCCTCAAGAGGTATAGTAGTACGTTTAGCAAGCGTAGAGATAGCACATCCACCTTAGGAATGGCGCCCCACAAATCAAGTTGAGAGTCCGGGACCGGGACCAACTTTTTAAAAGTAGACGAGGGGGAAAAGGAAGAACCAATTCTTTCCCATTCGTTCTTAATAATGTTCGCCATCTTAACCGGCACATGAAAAGTCAAAGCAACTTTCCTGTCTTCGTAAACCGTCTAATTTAGGTATCATAGGTTCTTCAGGCAGCGTGGCCTCTGGAACCTCTAACGTAAAACCTCGTTTAATAAAAACCGCAAGTGCTCAATTTTAAAGCTAAAGGACAGTTCCTCCGCAGCAGGAGGCTTAGACGCCAACGACTCCGACCCAGAAATTTCACCCTCTGAAGCTACAGAGGTTAACTCATCATCGGATAACTGGGACATAATAGCTAAATCCGATAAATATTTAGATGACTCCGGGTCAGGAGAGCTATATTTAACCTTTCTCTTGCGTTTGTTAGAGTGAGGTAATGAACTGAGGGGCGCAGACACTGCAGTTTGTAACTGCGTTGCAAAGTCCGCAGGAAGAAGGCCCCCTCCAGATGGAGGATTATATGTGCTATGGGGAACTGCATGTGGAGTGGATAATGTAGCAAGAGTAGTAATCTCCTGAGAGGTAGACGGCTCAGAGGGACTAAGAGCCTTAGCAGGCTTGTCTCCCTTCTTAGACTTTATAACAGTGTTAAGGCATGTGGAACATAATTGAGTGGGCGGGAAAACCATGGCCTCCTCACAATATAAACAGGTATGATTTAGTACAGAAGGAGTACCTTCTAACATGTCAGAGTCCTCCATAGCTCAGGTTATACCCACAGAAGGACACAAATAAAAATGTTTTTTTTTTTAATATAGAAAACTGCTCCTTTATACTCCCAATGGCTGGGGCACTCACCACCTCCTAGACCCAGAGAGACAGTTAACAGAGGAAACACTCTCCACAGGTTTAAGTCTCAGCCGGAATGGAGGAAATGAACATAGACCTGTTATTACAAGTACAGCAAGCAATAGGAGCTGTGCAACACTTTCAAAAACGAAAGTGAAACAAAAGTAAAACCTGTTTGTTCCAGCCAAAAACACACAGTCTATTAGCCCAGGAAAAAATAAAATCACACAAAGCAGCATGTAAATAATTAATGCACTGATTAATTAACCCCAACTGTTCAATAAACCCCCTTCAGAGGATATTAACCCTGTATCCTATAAAGGTATAAAGGAGCCACACTGTGACCCTGTTATAGTTTTTTATGTGTAAAAATTTAAACAATCTTATCTTCAGGATCCATGCTGTGTAACAGAACACAGCTTCTCAAATGTAACAGTCTTATAGCAGCGCTCCTGACATGGACTTGAGTGAGAGAAAGCAGGCAGTTAAACTCGTCAACACTGATTGCTTAGGAGCTGTTAGCAGTAGTCTGTCTGGTTTTGCAGAAAAACTTTCCCTGCATCTCCAGACTCACTTTCATCAATACTCTCACTGAGAGGTTGACATGACTACTTAAAACACCCGTCCTATCTCGAAGGGCAGATACCCTTTTTCATGACTCTTCGAATCTTCTGACACTTCTCTGCCACCTCCTAACGTGACGAAAGGCAAAGAATGACTGGGGTAATGAGGAAGTGGGAGGGATAGTTACGTTTTTGGCTAGGGTGTCTTTGCCTCATCCTGGTGGCCATGTGTTGTATTTACCAATAGTAAGGAATGAAGCCATGGATTCTCCCTATCTTATGAAGGAAAGAAAGCTCTTCACAGTACAGATCCTTTCATCAGCCAATTGTCACTGTAGAGCAAATATATGTTATCTGCATAATAAATAAATAGTAAGATATCACTTTCATGTGATATAACCAAATAATCTCTGAACAAGTTTGAAATGGTATTTGATGCAGAATCCGATATTCTGATATGCAGAAATGCTCACCGTGTCGTATGCCACACATTTAGAAAACGATTTATATATCTAGGATATAAAAAAAGGAAATTTATGCTTACCTGATAAATGTATTTCTTTTACGATATGACGAGTCCACGGATTTCATCCTTACTTATGGGATTACGCCTCCTGGTCAGCAGGAGGAGGCAAAGAGCACCACAGCAGAGCTGTATATATAGCTCCTCCCTTCCCTCCCACTCCAGTCATTCGACCGAAGTTAGGAAGAGAAAGGAAAAGCCAAGGTGCAGAGGTGACTGAAGTTTAACAAAAAATAAATACCTGTCTTAGAAACAACAGGGTGGGCCGTGGACTCGTCATATCGTAAAAGAAATACATTTATTAGGTAAGCATAAATTTCCTTTTCTTTTACAAGATATGACAAGTCCACGGATTTCATCCTTACTTATGGGATACAATACCAAAGACACAAGACACGGATGAAAGGGAGGGACAAGACAGGAACCTAAACAAAGGCACCACTGCTTGAAGAACCTTTCTCCCAAAAACAGCCTCGGATGAGGCAAAAGTATCAAATTTTGAAAATTTTGAAAATTTGGAAAAAGTGTGAAGAGACGACCAAGTTGCAGCCTTGCAAATCTGTTCAACAGAAGCATCGTTTTTAAATGCCCATGAGGAAGCCACAGCCCTAGTAGAATGAGCCGTAATTCTTTCAGGAGGCTGCTGTCCAGTAGTCTCATATGCCAAACGGATGATACTCTTCAGCCAAAAAGAAAGAGAGGTAGCCGTAGCTTTCTGGCACCTACGTTTTCCAGAAAAAACAACAAATAATGAAGATGATTGACGAAATTCTTTAGTCGCCTTGCAAGTAAAACTTTAGGGCAGGAACAACGTCCAAGTTATGTAACAGACGCTCCTTCTTAGAAGGATTAGGACACAAGGAAGGAACAACAATTTCCTGATTAATATTCTTATTAGAAACCACCTTAGGAAGGAAACCAGATTTGGTACGTAAAACCACCTTATCAAAATGGAAGATAAGATAAGGAGAATCACATTGTAAAGCTGAAAGCTCCGAAACTCTGCGAGCAGAAGAAATAGCAACCAAAAATAAAACTTTCCAAGATAACAACTTAATATCTATGGAATGCTTAGGTTCAAACGGAACCCCTTGAAGAACATTAAGAACTAAATTCAAACTCCAAGGAGGAGCAATTGGTCTAAACACAGGCCTGATTCTAGTCAGAGCCTGACAAAAAACAGAATTTATGTTTACCTGATAAATTTCTTTCTCCAACGGTGTGTCCGGTCCACGGCGTCATCCTTACTTGTGGGATATTCTCTTCCCCAACAGGAAATGGCAAAGAGCCCAGCAAAGCTGGTCACATGATCCCTCCTAGGCTCCGCCTACCCCAGTCATTCGACCGACGTTAAGGAGGAATAATAGCATAGGAGAAACCATATGGTACCGTGGTGACTGTAGTTAAAGAAAATAAATTATCAGACCTGATTAAAAAACCAGGGCGGGCCGTGGACCGGACACACCGTTGGAGAAAGAAATTTATCAGGTAAACATAAATTCTGTTTTCTCCAACATAGGTGTGTCCGGTCCACGGCGTCATCCTTACTTGTGGGAACCAATACCAAAGCTTTAGGACACGGATGAAGGGAGGGAGCAAATCAGGTCACCTAAATGGAAGGCACCACGGCTTGCAAAACCTTTCTCCCAAAAATAGCCTCAGAAGAAGCAAAAGTATCAAACTTGTAAAATTTGGTAAAAGTGTGCAGTGAAGACCAAGTCGCTGCCCTACATATCTGATCAACAGAAGCCTCGTTCTTGAAGGCCCATGTGGAAGCCACAGCCCTAGTGGAATGAGCCGTGATTCTTTCGGGAGGCTGCCGTCCGGCAGTCTCGTAAGCCAATCTGATGATGCTTTTGATCCAAAAAGAGAGAGAGGTAGAAGTTGCTTTTTGACCTCTCCTTTTACCTGAATAAACAACAAACAGGGAAGATGTTTGTCTAAAATCCTTTGTAGCATCTAAATAGAATTTTAGAGCGCGAACAACATCCAAATTGTGCAACAAGCGTTCCTTCTTTGAAACTGGTTTCGGACACAGAGAAGGTACGATAATCTCCTGGTTAATGTTTTTGTTAGAAACAACTTTTGGAAGAAAACCAGGTTTAGTACGTAAAACCACCTTATCTGCATGGAACACCAGATAAGGAGGAGAACACTGCAGAGCAGATAATTCTGAAACTCTTCTAGCAGAAGAAATTGCAACTAAAAACAAAACTTTCCAAGATAATAACTTAATATCAACGGAATGTAAGGGTTCAAACGGAACCCCCTGAAGAACTGAAAGAACTAGATTGAGACTCCAAGGAGGAGTCAAAGGTTTGTAAACAGGCTTGATTCTAACCAGAGCCTGAACAAAGGCTTGAACATCTGGCACAGCTGCCAGTTTTTTGTGAAGTAACACCGACAAGGCAGAAATCTGTCCCTTCAGGGAACTTGCCGATAATCCTTTTTCCAATCCTTCTTGATTGAATAATGAAAAACTACAGTTAAACACTAAAAAACTCTAAGCCATCTCCGTGGAGATGTTGCCTGTACAACGGCAAAGAGAATGACTGGGGTAGGCGGAGCCTAGGAGGGATCATGTGACCAGCTTTGCTGGGCTCTTTGCCATTTCCTGTTGGGGAAGAGAATATCCCACAAGTAAGGATGACGCCGTGGACCGGACACACCTATGTTGGAGAAAGATTGAACATCTGGAACATCTGATAGACGTTTGTGCAGCAAAATAGACAAAGCAGAAATCTGTCCCTTTAAGGAACTTGCTGACAACCCTTTCTCCAATCCCTCTTGGAGAGAAGATGAAATCCTGGGAACTCGAACATTACTCCATGAGTAGCCCTTGGATTCACACCAATAAAGATATTTACGCCATATCTTATGGTAAATTTTTCTAGTAACAGGCTTACATGCCTGAATCAGGATATCAATGACCGCATCAGAAAACCCTCGCTTAAATAAAATCAAGCGTTCAATCTCCAAGCAGTTAGCTGCAGAGAAATTAGATTCGGATAATGGAAGGGTCCCTGAATGAGAAGGTCCTGCCTCAATGGAAGCTTCCACGGCGGCAGAGAGGACATGTCCACCAGATCGGCATACCAAGTCCTGCGAGGCCACGCAGGAGCGATGAGAATCACTAAAGCCCTCTCCTGTTTGATCCGAGCGATCAGTCGGGGTAGGAGAGACAACGGTGGAAACGCATAAGCTAGGTTGAACGACCAAGGCACTGCCAAGGCATCTATCAGTTCGGCCTGAGGATCCCTGGACCTGGATCCATATCTCGGAAGCATGGCATTCTGACGAGATGCCATAAGATCCAGCTCCGGTCTGCCCCATCTGAAAATCAGGTAGGCAAAGACCTCCGGATGGAGTTCCCACTCCCCCGGATGAAACGTCTGTCTGCTTAAAAAAGCCGCTTCCCAGTTGTCCACGTATATTGCTGACAGATAACAAGAGTCAGCCTCTGCTAACCGAATTATTTTGGATACTTCTGTCATCGTTAAGGAACTCCTTGTTCCTCCCTGATGATTGATGTAAGCCACAGTCATGATGTTGTCCGACTGGAATCTGATAAATTTGGCCAAAAGCCAACTGAGGCCAAGCCTGAAGTGCATTGAATATCGCTCTCAATTCCAGAATATTGATTGGGAGTAGAGACTCCGACCGAGTCCACACACCCTGAGCCCTCAGGGAATTCCAGACTGCACCCCAACCTAGTAGACTGGCGACCGTTGTCACTATCACCCACGAGGGTCTGCGGAAGCACGTCCCTTGGGACAGATGATCCGGCGACAACCACCAAAGAAGAGAGTCTCTTGTCTCCTGATCCAGATCTATCTGAGGAGACAAATTTGCATAATCTCCATTCCACTGCCTGAGCATGCTCAGCTGTAGTGGTCTGAGATGAAAAACGAGCAAACGGAATGATGTCCATTGCCGCCACCATCAATCCAATTACCTCCATGCACTGAGCCACTGATGGCCGAGGATTAGACTGAACGGCTCTGCATGTATTCAGAATCTTTAATTTTCTAACCTCCATCAAGAAAATTTTCATGGATATAGAATCTATTAGAGCTCCCAGGAAAGGAACCCTTGTCTGTGGAATTAGTGAACTCTTTTCTAGATTCACCTTCCACCCGTGAGTCCTTAGAAAGGACAGAACCATATCTGTATGAGTTCTTGTCGGCTGATACGACGCCTGGATCAGAATATCGTCCAGATAAGGCGCCACTGCAATGCCCTGCGGTCTGAGAACCGCCAGCAGAGACCCTAGAACCTTCGTGAAGATCCTGGGTGCTGTGGCCAGTCCGAAAGGAAGAACCACGAACTGAAAATGTTTGTCCAGGAAGGCAAACCTTAGGAACAGGTGATGATCTCTGTGGATAGGAATATGCAGATATGCATCCTTTAAGTCCATGGTAGTCATATATTGACCCTCCTGGATCAATGGAAGAATAGTCCGAATGGTCTCCATCTTGAAAGATGGAAATCTGAGAAACTTGTTTAGACTTTTGAGGTCTAAAATGGGTCGGAATGTTCCCTCTTTTTGGGAACTACAAAGAGATGAGTAAAACCCCTGTCCCTGCTCCTGCATTGGAACGGGACAGATTACTCCCATAGTGGAGAGGTCTCTTAAACAACGTAAGAACGCCTCTCTTTTTATCTGGTCTACAGACAATCGTGAAAGAAGAAACCTTCCCCTTGGAAAAAAAATTCTGAACTCCAGCTGATACCCCTTAGACACGATTTCCAGTGTCCAGGGATCCTGAACGTCTCTTATCCAAGCCTGGACAAAGAAAGAAAGTCTGCCCCCTACTAGATCCGGTCCCGGATCGGGGGCCACTCCTTCATGCTGTCTTGGGAGCAGCAGCAGGCTTTTTGGGTTGTTTACCCTTATTCCAAGCCTGATTGGGTCTCCAGATGGACTTGGCTTGTGCAAAATTCCCTTCCTGTTTAGCAGAAGAAGAAGAGGGGACTCCCTTGAAATTTCGAAAGGAACGAAAATTATTCTGTTTACCCCTTTGTTTAGCTGCTTTATCCTGAGGTAGGAGATGACCCTTACCTGCCGTAATGTCAGAAATTATTTCTTTCAAGTCAGGCCCGAATAGGGTCTTTCCTTTGAAAGGAATAGCCAAAAGCTTTGACTTAGAGGACACATCAGCAGACCAAGATTTTAATAATAAAGTTCTACGCGCTAAAATGGCAAATCCTGCATTCTTAGCCGCCAGCTTGGCGATCTGAAAGGCGGCATCCGTAATAAAAGAATTAGCCATCTTAAGGGCCTTAATTCTATCTAGTACTTCCTCTAAAGGAGTCTCAGTCTTAAGAGACTCTTCTAAGGCGTCAAACCAAAAGGCAGCCGCAGTTGTAACTGGTACAATACAAGCCGTCGGTTGTAATAGAAAACCCTGATAAATAAATAGCTTTATTAGAAGACCCTCCAACTTTTTATCCATAGGATCTTTGAAAGCACAACTGTCCTCAATAGGAATAGTTGTACGCTTAGCCAGGGTAGATATAGCTCCCTCCACATTAGGGACCGTTTGCCAAGAATCCCGAACAGTGTTAGCTATAGGATACATTTTCTTAAATTTAGGAGAAGGTGAGAACAGAATACCCGGTCTTTCCCATTCCCGTGTAACAATTTCCGAAATTCTCTTAGGAACCGGAAACACATCAGAATAAGAAGGAACCTCTAAGTATTTGTCCGTCTTACACAATTTCTCTGGTGGTACCACAATAGAGTCACAGTCATCCAGAGACGCCAAAACCTCCCGAAGTAACAGGCGGAGGTGTTCAAGCTTAAATCTGAAGGACATGACGTCCAAGTCAATCTGAGGCAACAGACTCCCTGAGTCGGAAAGCTCCCCCTCAGATAAAAGCTCCCTACCCCCCAAATCAGATCCCTGGGAGGGCACATCGGAGATAGCCATCAAAGTATCAGAAGTCGCAGGAACCAAAGTGGAGTCTGTCCTGCTGCGTTTGCCCTGTAATACTGGCAACTTGGATAACACTTCTGTAAGGGTGGATAACATAACTGCAGCCATATCCTGCAGAGTAAATGAAGTGGACGCTGTTGAAGAACATGACGTCGCTTGAGTGGGTGTTAAGGGCTGTGACGCTTGGGGAGAAAGAATTGGCATACCATGAGTCATCAGTCTGAGAAGCATCCTGCGCTATATCTTTATTAAGAAAAATTTGTTCTTTACATTGCAGTGCCTTCTCAGTGCATGAGGGACAAAAAGTAAGCGGGGGTTCCACAATGGCATTTAAACACATGGAACAAGTACTGGCTTCAAGGTCATCCATAGTAAAAAACAAACTGTAGACAGTTACCTCAAACACTTTGTATGCACAATCTATTTATTTAGCACAGAAACACTCCTTATGCACAATCTAGTTGTTTAGTTAATAAAACTGCTGTGCCTTTAAGAAAATATGAAAAACACTTTTGCGCAGCACCCTTGTGCGGCTAAAGAAAACACTAATAATGGTGGCTTGCAATAAGATTGAACTTATTTGTATCCCATTAGTAGTCAGATTAACCTTGTTTAACAAACTGCACCTTCAAAATAAAAACTTCAGCTTTAAACCTCGCCACAGCTCTGCTGCGGCGCTTACCTGCCCCCTCACACTGAGACAATAAACGGTACTCGTGCAGCAAGCGTCTAGACCGCCTGAGTTCCACTACCCATGCGGTCCATTTAGAAGACACCGAAGTCGTCCGACCAACTCCTAGCTAGCTAGCTAGGCACTGCGTCTGTTCACGCGTGAAAAATACCCCACCCATCGTGGGCGTGTCAAAGCGGAACTCCAGCGCGGCCCAGAACCTTTGTAATAAAAGATAACAATGGAGCCACCGGAGTATTGCACTCCAAAAAAACAGTGCCACACATGAAGCTAGTTCCCCTGTAGCCATGCCACAAGCATATGCAGTATCTATGTGATCGGAATTCAATCCGCAACCCCAGCGTCAGCCCACACATTAAAAGGTTTAATAAAGGTGAAACATACCCTTCAACCGCAACCCATATCAATCATTATCCCATAAATGATAGCATCTCTGTATACCCTTTTAGAGGTCTCTGGCACAAGCTAGATGCATAGGGCATAGGTCAGCTCAGCGAGAAAGAGAGAGAGAGAGAGAGAGAGAGACAGTCCTTTCTGAGGTAACAAGTGTCACAGAAAAACAAGGACTGCACATACCTCCATGTTGAGTAAAAACATGACTCTTCCCACACTGCAAGAGGTCCTTCATCTCCTCTCAGAATCTGTGGGAACAACTGGGTCTTAGATAAACTTGCTAAGACCATATGCATCAGGGCAGCCCCCATTGGAAGTCACAGAGGACGGATGTAATCTGCACAGACCCTAAAGCTGTACCCTGAGAAAAATAGTACACACTGGCACCATTTAAAAATAATAAACACTTGATTGAAGAATCTAAAACTAATACCTCACTTTACCTCTTCCTATCACTAACACAGGCAAAGAGAATGACTGGAGTGGGAGGGAAGGGAGGAGCTATATATACAGCTCTGCTGTGGTGCTCTTTGCCTCCTCCGTGGACTCGTCATATCTTGTAAAAGAAAAAAATATACACACTGCAGGCCCTCAATAACAGAATATATATATATATATATATATATATATATATATATATATATATATATATATATATATATATATATATAGGCAGAGCTCTGTTTTAAGACACTGGATTCTCAGCACCATTCAGTGGTACAGGGTAGAAATAGACCAAGACCAGAAATAGCTGCAGTGATGTAGCTTTTTTTTTTTTTTTAAAGAATGAGCTATACTTCTATGGTGTCTTATCTGTCAATTATATATCTAGAAATAGCCAAAGAACTGACTTGATCCTTTTTGTAAATATTTACTCAGACAAACTAAAAAGTAAAATGCAGAATCTATATGAGGGAAAAGCGGTTCTGTGCACACTCAACGTTGCATACCTAATCTAAAATTAAATGAGATAATTGGTTTGTTGAAATCTATGAAGAGAAATTAAATACCTTAGGACCAACGGCAACAAATACTGTGTGTGTGTGTTTTCACTTTTAACGACAAACCTGATCTAAATGTGATTTAATACAAAGAAAGCACATTCCCAACATACCTTAACATTTTCATGAATTGATTGAAGTTGAGCAGCTAAAGCCACAAATGTTTGGTAAAGCTTCTGCATTGCCATAGTCAAATCTGCACACAAAAAAACCCACAGCATTATTAATTAAAAGTTTGGATTCTCTGTAGATGACCACACATTTTTTTGTCATTATGTAAAAGCTTTATTTGTCCTTTAATACCACTGCATGAATAGCACAGTACTGATATCTTTAAAAAAGAACAGTGAAGTCAAAATTAAACAAATAAATTGAGCATGGCATTTTAAACAACTTTTCAATTCACTTGTATTAACAATGTTGCTTAGCTCTCATGGTATCCTTTGTTAAGCAGCAGTAAGCTTGGGAGCATGCACGTGTATTTAGTCATCTGGCAGCAGTGTTTGTAACACTGTAGCACA